>NC_080571.1:180251864-180334364 GCF_030247185.1 Malaya genurostris
CGATTCCCAAGCTTTCAATAGCTTTAGTTCGATGTTTAATTTGCCGTTGGACAAAAATGGCAACTCCACCACCCATTCCAGTAAACCTGTCAAATCGATGGACCAAACAATGTGAATTACTTTTCAATTTGACATTTGGTTTGAGAAAAGTTTCTGTCAAAATGGCAGTATGAATTTTGTGAACTTTGAGAAAAATATAAAATTCATCTTCACTCGATTTCAAAGATCGAGCATTTCAATTTAAAATATTCATATAATTATTTACCATCACTGTTAAAATTTAAATTCATTATAATATTATTTTCGAATTGCCATACGATTTGAAATGCTTCAAAAAGTGATGAAATCGAATTCATTCGGATGATCTTTTGAAAAAGTTGATCTTGTAGGTAGATCATTTTATTTTCCGTTATATCGCCTAAATCAACTTCATTTAAAAAAGCGAATGGCATTGAAGGAATATTTGTAGGTAGACTGCCATTAGAACTGCTATTAGAAGAAGATGATATGACCGATCTACCTATTAATAAATTGTTTTCGTTAAAAGATGAGCTGCAAGGCGGTCCTGTGTTTTGATTATTTACATTAGAAGAATGAAGTGGTAGATTTCTACCTGTTATACTAGCAAAACTGACATTAGAAGAAGATGATGACGAGGTCGATCTACCTGTCAATAAATTGTTTTCGTTAGAAGACGAATTGGCAGGCGTACCTGTTTTGCCTTTCTCATATAGAAAGGTTATGCAATCACTTGAAAAACCGACTAGTGAAAACTGGCCCGGAGGGCCAAGTGTCATATACCATTCGACTCAGTTCATCGAGCTGAGCAATGTCTGTGTGTGTGTGTGTGTGTGTGTGTGTGTGTGTGTGTTTTTTTTTTTTTACAAGGTGAAATACCTACTTATGTACTTTCCCAGTTCACGCGCTCAGTAGTTGTCAAGCTACCGCTATTGTGAACCAGCGAGTGGGACTGGCTGACCTTACCCACTAAAACACCTTGGACATCTTGCCTTGATCCCCCCGGAACTAAGCTAAGCTCAATACTTCGGGGGAGGCTGTGCTCATGCACTTCTTCGTTTGGGAGAAAATGAGCTCCTGCTCTCTATATACATCTCGGCTGTGCTCATGCACTTCTTCGTTTGGGAGAAAATGAGCTCCTGAGTTTCTATCTTTATCCCTCTCGATCCACCTTTGGCGCCTCGACAACCCAATGCCGCTACGTCGCGCCGCACTACTCAACTGATCCCCGACGATGGATCTAGCCTACACCGACTGAGAGTTTCCCCTTTTACGCCACGCGGGACACCCGAAGGAGTGCCGAGGTCTGCTCTGCGATTTCGGTTGGAGCATGGCGTCCGGTTCGCTGATGCCCCGACGACTCGAATCGGTGTTGTGGCGTCTGCTCGACTAGTCCCCGGTGATGGATCTAGCCTACACCGACAGAGAGTTCCCCGACGATGGAAGTTCTCCCGAAACCGACGTTTTCGATACCCGTCTACGGCCCGACCGTAAGGATGCCTGGGTCGATCCAATGATGCCGGTTGGAGGATGGCTTCCGGTTCACTGGTGCCCCGACTATCTTAACGGTGCTACGCCACGATCTACTCGTCTAATCCCCGATGAAAGATCTAGACTACACCGACGGAGAGTTCCCCGGCGAAAGAGGCTCTCCCGACACCGAGTCCCCTGTTGCACCACTCGGGACACACGAGAGAGTGCCGAGGTCGGTCCGGCGATTCCAGTTGGAGCATAGCTTCTGGTTGGCTGGCGCCCCGACGACACAAGTCGGTGTTGTGGTGGCTACTCGACTAGTCCCCGCCGAAGGATCTAGCCTACCGCGACAGAGAGTTCCCCGACGCTGGGAGTTCTCTCGAAACCGACGTTTTCGATACTTGTATCCTTACGATGCTATGACGTGGTCTACTCATCTTGTCCCCGACGACGGATCAAGACTACACCGACGAAGGAAGTTCTCTCGATCCGACGCTTACTCGCTGATCCCTTCTCCATATTCGCTGCAACTCCGAGAGTATCTGTGTTACCACTTTGTTTACTGCATTCCACGTGCCTTCTTCACGACACATTTCCTCAGATATATTATCCACCCTTAGAGCAGGCATTTCCCTACGTACTTCCGCAAACCGGGGACAATCGAATATCACATGTTCTGGCGTTTCTTCAACATACTCACACTCCGGGCAAAATGGAGACGCGGCGTGACCACACCGATGCAGATACTTCCGTGTGTGTGTGTGTGTATGTGTGTGTGTATGTGTGTGTATGTGTCAAATAATCTCACTAGGTTTTCTCGGAGATGGCTGAACCGATTTTGACAAGCTAGGATTCAAATGAAAGGTATCATGGTCCCATACGGAATTCCTGAATTTCATCCGGATCCGACTTCCGGTTCCGGAATTATAGGGTAAAGTGTGTTCAATATTGTACACCGTCACTTAAACAAGCGGAACAAAAAACGTAAAAAAATTTCTAAACTGGTCTCAAAACCACACAAATCGAAAGTCATTATCAGTAGGCAACTAAACAAACCGATTCCGGCTATCCTGGTTCCCGGTATCCGGTTCCGGAAGTACCGGAAATAGTGGTCATATAGACCAAAATAGATCTCACTCACTTTTCTCAGCGGTGGTTTGACCGATTTCCACAAACTTAGATTCAAATGAAAGGTCTCGTGGTTCCATACGGAATTCCTGAATTTCATCCGGATCCGACTTCCGGTTCCAGAATTATAGGGTAAAGTGTGTTCAATATTGTACACCGTCACTTAAACAAGCGGAACAAAAAAACGTAAAAAAATCTCTAAACTGGTCTCAAAACCACACAAATCGAAAGTCATTATCAGTAGGCAACTAAACAAACCGATTCCGGCTATCCTGGTTCCCGGTATCTGGTTCCGGAAGTACCGGAAATAGTGGTCATATATACCAAAATAGATCTCACTCACTTTTCTCAGCGATGGTTTGACCGAATTCCACAAACTTAGATTCAAATGAAAGGCCTCATGGTCCCATACAAAATTCCTTAATTTCATCCGGATCCGACTTCCGGTTCCGGAATTATAGGGTAAAGTGTGTTCAATATTGTAACCGTCACTTAAACAAGCGGAACAAAAAACGTAAAAAAAAAATTCTAAACTGGTCTCAAAACCACACAAATCGAAAGTCATTATCAGTAGGCAACTAAACAAACCGATTCCGGCTATCCTGGTTCCCGGTATCCGGTTCCGGAAGTACCGGAAATAGTGGTCATATATACCAAAATAGATCTCACTCACTTTTCTCAGCGGTGGTTTGACCGATTTCCACAAACTTAGATTCAAATGAAAGGTCTCGTGGTCCCATACGGAATTCCTGAATTTCATCCGGATCCGACTTCCGGTTCCGGAGGTATAGGATAAAGTGTGTTCAATATTGTACACCGTCACTTAAAATATTTTCGGATACAACAAACATTTAAATCGTAATTTAGAGTGCGTACTAGAAGAGTTTGTGTGTCATGTTAGTTGGTGGAGGTGCGAACCGACTTTGGTTTTTGGAAATGTGGATGACTCACGCAATCAAAGCATTGTTTTATTCTGTATGTTATACTAGTTAATGCACAAACAATCTCTTGGTTTTAATCAAAAATCAAAGAGATAAATTTTGAATGGAATACCACAATATTATATGTACATGAGAAAGGCATCATCACACCACTAGGTGGATTAAAACAGGTTTGCCTTTCTCTATAGAAAGGTATTAGAATTGCTGGAAAAACCGACTTTCGAACGGAGCCTCGGAGACCCATAGTGTAATATACCATTCGACTCAGTTCGACGAGATCGGAAAATGTCTGTATGTGTGTGTATGTGTGTGTGTGTGTGTGCACTTTTCGAAGATATTTGAACGCGCTCAATTTTCTCAGAGATAGCTGAACCGATTTGAACAAACTTGGGCTCGTTTGAAAGCTACTGTCGGGCCATTGATCAAGTTCGAAGATCAAATGGCTGAGACTTTTGGTTTCGGAGATATGATTGTATAAGTGACGTAACCGACAAAAAGCGTTGTATTTGAACGCGCTCAATTTTCTCAGAAATGGCTGAACCGATTTTAACTAACTTGGGCTCGTTTAAAAGCTACTATCGGGCCATTGATCAAGTTCGAAGATCAAATAGCTGTGATTTTTGGTTCCGGAGATATGATTGTATAAGTGACGTAACCGACAAAACACGTTGATTTTTACCGCTCTTATATATAAGGGTGCCAAAATTTTGAGATCACCTCTATTTTCGCTAAGCTCTAGTGCTCAAAAGTTTAAGCACCTCGAAAAAAGCCTTCAAGCAAAATTTGAGCTAAATCGGACATGCGTAAGGGATGCTGCCCGGTGGTAAAGGTTTGACAATTTTCGACCTTGAAAAAGCACCATAGGGCGGAGTACATGAAATTTCCAAAATCGAATTTCTTTTTGATGCCGAAACTCTTAAAACTGCATGAAACATCGAAATTTAGTGTCATCTCAAAAAATTTTTTTTGAAAAAGTCAACTTTCTGGGACTTGGAAAAATTTTCATATATTTTCTAAGTCCCAAAAAGTCGATTTTTTCAAAAAAAAATTTTTTCGAGATGACACTAAATCTCGGCGTTTCATGCAATTCTAAGCCTTTTGGCATCAAATTTTTTTTTCGATTTCGAAAATTTCATGTACTCCCCCCTATGGTGATTTTTCATGATATATGAAAATTCCACTAAGTGGACTAAGAAGGGTTTTTGCCTTTCTCTATAGAAAGGTATTAGAATTGCTGGAAAAACCAACTTTCGAACGGAGCCTCGGAGACCCATAGTGTTATATACCATTCGACTCAGTTCGACGAGATCGGAAAATGTCTATGTGTATGTTTTTAGATTAGCATCACTGTTCTTATACAAATAGGCAACGCAAATGTCAAGCACTAGTTTGGAAAAATGATGCTCACTGAATGACATAAACACTGAAGCATGCTTTTGTGAACTACTCGAATCAATCTGAATCAATTGGTGTCAAAATTAGTATCCGAAGTTATTTAATAAAAGTATGAAATATATTTTCATGAGACTGTTATGAAAGAAGAGAAAGGCATTATCACACCACTAGGTGGATTAAGAAGGGTTTTTTTTTGTTTTAACCGTTGTGCACTCGAAAAAAAAAACACCTTTAACCACCCGAATGGGTACCCGGGTACCCATTTTTTTAAATCGCTGTAAGTTGAGCATTTTTCAACCGATTGAAGTAATTTTAGCACTGTTGGATTCAGGAACTTAAGCTCTTTGGGATTGGTACCCATAAAGATGGACATGGTGCTACAAAAGGTTCATTTTGGTACGGCCTTTCTCAAATAGCTGGTTTGGAAAAGTTTCAAATTAGTAAATGACATTTATGGTGGAAAACACAAGTGTCGGAACATTCTACGGAAATCCGGATTAACGGGAACCAGAAGAACCTACTACAGCAATATACACGGCCATCGAAAAGTGGATAAATTTCTGAATTTACCCGTACTGAAAAAATTCAAATCGGATGGAATTTGCCTTAGTTACAAGCATTTTTATTTGTGGGTACCCGGGTACCCATTCGGGTGTTTACGTAATAAAAAAAATTTGAGCCCCCCCATTCGACCCCCCTTACTGTAAAATGAAAAGTCAAAGCATGAGAAGTTATGGTCCAACTAGTTCTTGGAATTGACCGAATTGCAGAATCTTAGTTTAAACCTAACTCAGAAATTTCTTATTTTGAAATTCGAAAAGGTACCCGGGTACCCATTCGAGTGCATAAGGGTTAAATTCGAAGAAATAAGTGCCTTAGAAGAATTAGGCGTGGCATTTGGTTTTTTGATTTTCAGGTATGTTCTGTAAATTAAAGGTCGTTGATTTGACTTGTTGTCTAAGCGAAGGAGCGTTTAAAATTTTGGTCGTGAATACGACTTACTTTACTATGGGGCGCCTTTTCAAAATTAGCCATATGGAAGAATGGGCAGAACTTAATCGTGATATAATTCTTTGACCATTTCATCAAAAATATGATCAGGAATTCAGGATAATATTTTGAACAGTGTGCGATAACCACAAACAACTCAAAAATTAAGTTTTCTAAAAATTTGAAAACAACGCGGAAAACTCTTTACTTTCGCTTGGGTTTTTCGCGCAAGGACGACGTTTTAGAGGTAGTCAGGTACATATCTTCAACTGAATGCGTATAAAAGGGGAACCGTGGTCGAAAATCGATCATTTCTTTTCGTGCGTTCAATGGAAGCAGACGTCGTGGGAGTGGAATCATCAACCAGCAGCGACGGAGAATGCACCTTCTGCATGGTTAAAACCTCAAACGCTCAGGTCGCATCTCTCATTCGCTTGCTGGCCATCAAGGCGAGAACCAGCAGCGACTGAAACTGGATTCTGAGTCTGTTATTGGATCTAAATTTAGGTCTTGAACTCAGGGTCCAGTTCTCTATTCCAGACTTCTATTCGGTTCTTCTTAAAACCATAATAATACTCCTAAAGAATTATGCGGAATTTACTTTACTGTACCTCTATACAACCCATTTTTGTCGTGAATACGACTTACTTTACTATGGGGTGCCTTTTCAAAATTTACCCTCTGAGAGAGTGATAAGTTTTTGATCGTGAATATCTATTGTTGTATCTAATGAAGCAACATAATTCTTGCGACATGCCGACATGGAAATATGATCACAATTTTATGATAAAATTTTCAGTTTTGTGACATAGTCTCAAATAATTCAAAATTAAACTTTTCTGAAATGTTTGGTATAAACGAGTATCAAAGAGGATAATTCATAAGGCGCGTTTGCCTTTCTCGTATTTTTAAAGCTCATAGCTCAGTGATCTGTGAAAGGATTCATATAATCTAACTACCAATAGAATCGAAATTTTTCAACTTAAACGTGTATAGCAAAAGCATTGAAGTATTTCAATAGTACACTGATGAAAAACCTGTCTCATTTGATCCATGTCAACACCAGCCGATCAGAATGCGTTCTGAGGAAGAGAACAAAATATCTGCTGCTGAACAACAAATTGTTCGAGAAAAATGTTCCGAAAAGTGGTGAATATCGCAGTGAGTTCCTCAATTTGGTCCTTGTGAATGCTAGAAACGAATCCCTACAGCATATTGATAGTTTCTTTCAATAAATTATGCAAATCCGAAATGAAATAATCGACAATAAAATTCTGTATGCGGCTATTTTTATAGCCGTTAGGACCGCCCATTAGTGAAATAGCTACAAACGAAATCACATAAAAGGAAATCTCTTAACAAAAATTCAATCAGTTTGGATTCAATCGCCACTGCGAGCAGATGTGTTTTGTGTCGTCTGCACGCTTTCGACAAGAGCGATTACGTCACAGCTGCCAGTCATTAGCATTGGGAAAAAAACAACGGTGGAGAGCATTGCACAATATCAGCCGTTCTAATGGCTCTAAAAGTTTTCTAAAGAACTATTAGGATTTGTTGTTCGCAAATCGTAGGGAAATATCCTCAGTTTACGGCAAATCAAGAACAGTTTGCTTAGATTTGTGCACTTTTCGCTGTGTGAAATTCACAGTAATCGAGATCAAGTGAAGCTTTCTTTGTTTTTGCAAAAAATGTGAAAAAGGGGAATGCGTGCATAAATCATACAATTGATATTCGGAAGTGTTAAGGAACATGTCAGTTGTTTTCGTATTCACGACATCCAGTTATGTCTCTGACATTACCCACCCGCCTTTTTCCCTGACAGGACATTTCAAATAATTGGATTTATGATTTCCATCGCAATTTGAACGTGAAAATTTATCAGTGGTTTGATTCATTGGACAAACGTCTTTCGAATGCGATTTACCACAATTCAAACACCGTATATCCATATGACAATTTTTGATTCCATGGCCCTTTGCAACGACGACATTGCGTTAAGTTTGCAACACGATTATGCCGTTTATAATGTTCCCAATGAATTTTAATGTGGGAAATGAAACGTACTTTTTCTAAAGTTTTCAAATTGATTACATCACTTCAATTGAAGTGTATTAGGTAAAGTTCATTGGAAATTCCAGAGCGTGGTTTAGAAGTACCATTCGCTCTTTTTTCATAAGTATTACTTGGGAAGGGGCAAAACCAAGCAATTCTTTTAGTTCATTTTTAATTTCATCAGTACTTTGATCATTTGATAAGCAATTCAAGACAGCCTTGAAGGGTCTGTCTGATTTTATATCATATGAATAAAATTTATGAAGTTTCTCGGACAAATATCGGATAAGACGTTCATAATCTTCCAATCCATCAACCAAGACGCGACATTCTCCTCTTCGTCCGATTTGAAATGAGACTTTTACTTGCGGGAGAAAAGTAGAAAGCTCAGTACGGAATGCTTTGAAATCATCACCGTCACTGGTGGCATAGATTGATGTTTCTTCCCAGAACGACAAGCGTCTATTTTGGGAATTTTTGAAGAATTTTCTTCTATGTCGCTACAATCGGATTCAGGAAGAATCTCGTGAATATTGTTAGACGGCATAGAATCAACGGAAGGGAAATCCGTCCGTTGTCTTTTATTTTACATTCAGATTCTATAAGATCGTGAATGTTATTAGAAAAATGTTGAATAACGGATTGTGATTTATTACGTACTGAATTATTTTTAGCCTTAGGCTTGTTACCTTTCCGGTTGGACGCAGGCATTTTTGAAATGAATGAAATTTTAAATTAAATTAACTAGGCTAAATAAGTCTTCGATTAGACTCCTAGTTTGGAAAAGTCTTGATAAAGACTGATTTTGTGGTTGTCTTAATAAAGACTGATTAGTTCGAAGAATAGTTCTTTGAATAGCTAGCCTTAGAAGGCTGAATAATTTCTTAGTCACTCTAATATCACTCTTTGTATCACTTAGTCACTCTAATATCACTCTTTGTATCACTTAGTCACTCTAATATCACTCTTTGTATCACTTAGTTACTCTAATATCACTCTTTGTATAGCCCTGAGAAAGGTTGACTAGTTGTTAGTCTTTAAAAAGACTGTTAGTGATTCAGGTAGCCTTGAAAAAGTCTGAAGCCTTGAATCAATGAAAGTCTAGGTAGCCAGAAAAAATTTACAGGAGCCAAGAGCTATACGCGTGCGGTGAGAACGACTGTTCAACACCGACTGCATGGTTGAATTTTCTTTCTCTTTTTCCGAAGCTGTGCTGTCGAGTTCAGGAGTACAGTCCAATAGTTCTTCTTGTAAGCTTGGAAGGGCGAATTTCTTTTCTGGCTTTGCGCTAGGAAATTCTGACGATGAAAATTTAACTTCGTTCATAATTTGGTAGACGATTTTGTTCGTGTCTATGTTCAGACTACTAGCGTCAGCGTCGATTCTTGTTTCGAGTTCGTCAAATTTGTGAAGCAGAACTGCAGTGCATTTTTCGATTGCCGATTGCGCATTAATTGCCAATGTAGCCAATTGATTTACCCATGTCTTCAGCAAGAAATTCAGGCATACTTATGGCTTCTGATAGCTTAGAAAATTAAACTGATATATTATTTTCGGTTGCAGTATTAATGTTGCTTATTTTGGTCAGCTCCTTTTGAGTATCGGTCAATAATGACTCGATATGATTGAATGATTCATTCGATATGGCCGTGGTTTTTTGATACTGAATAAGGGCCTCATTCGAGTCTGACTGAACATTGACACTTTTCGTTAATTTTTTTTCTGCTGGCGTATGAGTTCCTTCAGATTGAATTGTTCGTAATAGTCCTCATGACATTCGATGCATAAAGGAAGCGTGAATGTGCGCAGCAGTTCTGTTAGTCGTTGGACCAGGACATCGTTTGATTTGAGCTTGTTCTGCGGCCTCCATAATCGAACAAATGTCAATTTTGTCAAATCATATGGAATATTTAGCTGGAGTAGCAATGCAATTGCTACTGCTTATTAAAATAATGATAAATGGTAAATGGTCGCACAATCTAGTCGAAATGAAGTCGATCAAAGAAATAAATCTAATGCACTTGGACGTGTAGGAAGTTTTGGGATCCGTGTCATGCCATCCATATTTAAAACTGTTATGTTGAAATTGTTGCAAATATTGTATATTAAAGAGGATCTATTATCATTGTAAAGGGAACCTCAAAAGATCCCGGGCGAGTTAAAATCTCCCATAATCAATCGTGGGGAAAGGAGGGCTGTCCAACTTGAACCCTAGGAGGAATATATACCGTAGCTTTACAAATGTCTTTCCATTTGATGTTTATTTGACAAGCAATAACTTCTAAGCTGAGCTGAAGTAGATCGCCCGTAGTTGCACTTCGTGATTGACCGAATGAGTATAAATGTACAATGAACCAAGAAAATTAAGCCTGGGAGAAGCAAATCATTTTCACTGCATATACTCACTCACTCCTAACTATTTATTAAATGATCAATAACGACGCCGGCTACGACCAAAGGCTGTGCTACTGAGGGAAAGGAAGGAATGTTAGTTCGATACTCGTTGTTTCTAGAGACCGCGGGTACCACTGTATCTCCAAGAGCATCACGGGATAAGAGACTTGTTAGTAGGGAGGGAAAGAGATCCGGATATGTTTTGGCAAACAACATGAACTCAACAGAACCTGATTTTCGATACTCAGGAGAAATAAAATAAGTAAGAAAAATATAAAATATCTCTAAGGAATCCCTTTTCTCCTGCTCGCTCCGCTGTCAGCAACGCGTGACGAAACACGACCAAAGAAAGAATAAAATAAAAACACTCGCGAATGGATCCGCTTCAGACAACCCTAGACCTTCAGTCTGAATGACACGATCGACTTGTAATCTTTCACACATTCCATAGAAATCCGACAACACCGACAATGACATGCAGACGGCGCTTCGATCGGTTAACAGGTTAACATCGTTGAATTTTGGGGTGGTAAATTCTCAGTTTCCGCCGCTTGAGCATATTTAGTTTCGCGGATCAATATTATTCAATAAATAGCACTCTCACTACTAAACATACACTTGTCACACCTGCACTATCACTCAAAATTATTTCAACCAAATTTTTAACTATACGTATCAAACAACACATTGAAATTATACTTTTTTGAGAGCAGCATCAAAACATCGCACTCCCAATGCACAGTGGTCCGAAACGGGAAATTAGCGTGACAAAAATGTTTTCACTATTAAATATTAGTTTTTTGTAGTTGATGTCTTCACAAAAGTTGTTTGTAATAAAATGGCGCTCCTTTGGATGAAAAAAGTTACTAGGGTTGTCCTTATTTAGATTGAAATCTGAAATCTATCTTTCTTAATTGAACTCAAAAATGATTTTGTTGTACACTAAAAATGTAGGAAATTTTATTGCAAGCAACTTTGCTCAAAAAAGCACCTCTCTAGCTCTTCATTTGATCGAGTTACATCAATTTTCCCGAGTAAAAGTAGAGTGGCTCCTGAAAAATCACTTTTTTTGTTCTAACTTTTTTATGAAACGTTCCACCGAAAAGTTGTCTTTAGAAGAGTTGTTGAACTAATCATTGCGCACAATTTTGCTGAACCAAGCTTTTTCATATGAGCTACCAGTAAAAAGTTATGATTGTTTTTTCATCAAAAACTAGTCATGCTTCAAATATCAATATTCATTAGATGCCAGATCGATAAAAATGTATCCTATGCGGTTCCTGAAAGGTCATAATATAAGTAAAAATTCAAGAGAAAATTGGAAGGGTGTTATTTTTTAACTTATTTAAATTAGTTTTAAAAATACCTTTAAAAACTCAAAAACATTGCATAACTCTTAAACGTCTTAACGTATCAACATACTTTCTTCAGCAAAATAATAGTATCAAATTAGTTCTACAAATGTTCCATACATTGTTCTTTCGAGAAATGAGACACACAAAAACTACAGCCGAAAATAGATTGCAGAACAATTTTGATTCATTTATTATTAATATAACTTCTTCAATTGAGTTTGAGCAAATGAGGATTAGAGATACTGTGTAATATGGTTATTCCGAACTAGTTGGCCATGATAAATTTATGAACGGAAATTTTCATGATCACGACAACCATTCCAACAAGCTGGTGCAAGTTAGTAAACTGCAAATATTTTTATTCACATCGTGCCAAGACGCCTATGCTACTCGCCCTTCTTTCTCATCCACTTGTGTACCGAATAGTCTGTAAAAGCCGGAAAACGACGCACAATGAGTTTTGGTTCGAATAAATACATTCCACTCATTTTAACAAACTAATGATTTTCTTGGGTTTCAGAAAGTGCTTTGACTTACATAAAATCTATTTTCGGCTGTAGTTTTTGTGTGTCTCATTTCTCGAAAGAACAATGTATGGAACATTTGTAGAACTAATTTGATACTATTATTTTGCTGAAGAAAGTATGTTGATACGTTAAGGCGTTTAAGAGTTATGCAATGTTTTTGAGTTTTTGAAAGGTATTTTCAAAACTAATTTAAATAAGTTAAAAAAATAACACCCTTCCAATTTTCTCTTGAATTTTTACTTATTTTATGACCTTTCAGGAACCGCATAGGATACATTTTTATCGATCTGGCATCTAATGAATATTGATATTTGAAGCATGACTAGTTTTTGATGAAAAAACAATCATAACTCTTTACTGGTAGCTCATATGAAAAAGCTTGGTTCAGCAAAATTGTGTGCAATGATTAGTTCAACAATTCTTCTGAAGACAATTTTTCGGTGGAACGTTTCATAAAAACGTTCATATATATATATATATATATATATATATATATATATATATATATATATATATATATATATATATATATATATATATATATATATATATATATATATATATATATATATATATATATATATATATATATATATATATATATATATATATATATATATATATATATATATATATATATATATATATATATATATATATATATATATATATATATATATATATATATATATATATATATATATATATATATATATATATATATATATATATATATATATATATATATATATATATATATTGTGAACTCGACTAATTGAGTCGAATGGTATGTAATGACACTCGGTTGTAAAGTCGGTTTTCACAGCGATCCGTTTTACAATATCACAAAAAATGTGATGTAATTGCTTTGTGCGAAACATGGCTTACTTCAAACATGGCTTTAATATCCAACCTTTCTATATGAGAAAGGCAAAAACAATATCTTAATGAACTCCGTTTCACAGCCACCATCAGGATTACTGAAGTTTTCGGAAATTGTAGAATGGATTTTCAAAGCATAATATTTTTGAACCCTTAAAGACCCTATAGCTTGAACTTTTTCGCATTCCTTCCTATAGCTAGAACTTTTTCGAAGCAGCTCAATGAGCAAATCTCTCAGGGTTTGTATCATTTGGTGGATAATTTATCATCCGCCGCAAATGATGCAATCACTGTCCTGCAGTGGAATTATCGAAGCATCATGCCAAAACTTGATTCATTTGTTGTTTTATTGCACAATAAAATATGTGATGTAATTGCTTTGTGCGAAACATGGCTTACTTCAAACATAGCTTTAAATTTTAATGACTTTAATATTATACGGCTTGATAGAGACTCTCCGTATGATGGAAAGCTGTTAGAAATGAGAAATGCTATTCTTTTTATAGATTAAACATTCATTCGACTTCTAGTATAGAATTTGTTACTTGTCAAATAAACATCGAGAGTTGGCATCACTAGGAGTGCGATGCGGTGTCTTGACGCTGCTCTCAAAAAAGTATAATTTCAATGTGTTGTTTGATACGTATAGTTAAAAATTTGGTTGAAATAGTTTTTAGTGATAGTGCAGGTGTGACAAGTGTATGTTTAGTAGTGAGAGTGTTTTTTATTGAATAATATTGACCCGCGAAACTAAATATGCTCAAGCGGCGGAAACTGAGAATTTACCACCCCAAAATTCAACGATGTTAACCTGTTAACCGATCGAAGCGCCGTCTGCATGTCATTGTCGGTGTTGTCGGATTTCTATGGAATGTGTGAAAGATTACAAGTCGATCGTGTCATTCAGACTGAAGGTCTAGGGTTGTCTGAAGCGGACCCATTCGCGAGTGTTTTTATTTTATTCTTTCTTTGGTCGTGTTTCGTCACGCGTTGCTGACAGCGGAGCGAGCAGGAGAAAAGGGATACTGGTGAGATCGTTCCTTGGAGATATTTTATATTTTTCTTACTTATTTTATTTCTCCTGAGTATCGAAAATCAGGTTCTGTTGAGTTCATGTTGTTTGCCAAAACATATTCGGATCTCTTTCCCTCCCTACTAACAAGTCTCTTATCCCGTGATGCTCTTGGAGATACAGTGGTACCCGCGGTCTCTAGAAACAACGAGTATCGAACTAACATTCCTTCCTTTCCCTCAGTAGAACAGCCTTTGGTCGTAGCCGGCGTCGTTATTGATCATTTAATAAATAGTTAGGAGTGAGTGAGTATATGCAGTGAAAATGATTTGCTTCTCCCAGGCTTAATTTTCTTGGTTCATTGTACATTTCTACGCATTCGGTCAATCACGAAGTGCAACTACGGGCGATCTACTTCAGCTCAGCTCAGAAGTTATTGCTTGTTAAATAAACATCAAAAGAAAAATACATTTGTAAAGCTACGGTATATATTCCTCCTAGGGTTCAAGTTGGACATCCCTCCTTTGCCCACGATTGATTATGGGAGATTTTAACTCGCCCGGGATCTTTTGGGGTTTCCATCTACAATGATAATTGGTCCTTTTTAATATTTAATATTTACAACAATTTCAACATAACAGTTTTAAATGTGAATGGCATGACACGGATCCCAAAACTTCCTACACGTCCAAGTGCATTAGATTTATCTCTTTGCTCGACTTCATTTCGACTAGATTGTGCGACCATTTACCATTTATCATTATTTTAATAAGCAGTAGCAATTGCATTGCTACTCCAGCTAAATATTCCATATGTTTTGACAAAAATAAATTGATTGGAATAAATACCAAAGTAGTCTATTGAGAATATGACTTCCACATTTGTTCGATTATGGAGGCCGCAGAACAAGCTCAAATCAAACGATTTCCGGGTCCAACGACTAACAGAACTGCTGCGCACATTCACGCTTCCTTTATGCATCGAATGTCATGAGGACTATTACGAACAATTCAATCTGAAGGAACTCATACGCCAGCAGAAAAAAAATAACAAAAAGTATTAATGTTCAGTCAGACTCGAATGAGGCCCTTATTCAGTATCTAAAAACCACAGCCATATCGAATGAATCATTCAATCATATCTAGTCATTATTGACCGATACTCAAAAGGAGCTGACCAAAATAAACAACATTAATACTGCAATCGAAAATAATATATCAGTGGAATTTTCTAAGCTATCAGAAGCCATAAGTATGCCTGAATTTCTTGCTGAAGACATGGGTAAATCAAGTAATACAATGGCAATTAATGCGCAGTCGGCAATCGAAAAATGCACTGCATTTCTGCTTCACAAATTTGACGAACTCGAAATAAGAATCGAACCCGACGCTAGTAGTCTGAACACGAACAAAATCGGCTACCAAATTATTGACGAAGTTAAATTTTTATCGTCAGAATTTTCTAACCCTAAGCCAGAAAAGAAATTCGCCCTTCCAAGATTACAAGAAGAACTATTGGACTGTACTCTTGAACTCGACAGCACAACTTCGGAAACAGAGAAGGAAATTCAACCATGCAACAGTGGCTAGCGCTTCATTGGAAGTAAAAATATCTGGAAACGAAACTGGAGTGAGTATGACAAGAAACAGCGCACTCGACGGCTGCAAGAAAAACCAGTAGAAAAAGTAAACCTCAAACGGAAACATCGTAAGCGGAAACAACAAAATAATACAAATTTCAACAACAAAAATAACGGAAACAAATGTTACAGTATACGCAGTAATAACAGCAACAACAACAGAACTTAAATTAACTCACCGACTAAAGCTCTCAACGACCAAAGCTCTTTCACCAACCAAAAAGCTTTACCGACAAATCGAACTGCCAACTTAATAGCGTTCAACTGAAAAGCTCATGCGCAGAGAACTATCAAGCGCGTCCTGGTGGTAGGTATCCGCATACGCATGGCTGCCAGATGGCTGACTAAACGCTGCCAGCTGGAAAAATATGGCTGGCAGACATTCTGGTGACCGACTGCCTCACCGCTGCCAGATATACAACTCAAACGATACAACCGTACCCACCAGAATTTTTCCACTTTGAAATCTTTGACATTTTCAGCGAAGGTGAGAAGATGAAAACGCTCGGCTAACTTAGATACAGGCGACTTTGTTTTGTCAAATTGGATTTAACAACCGTCACTGAATTAATTTTGGTAGCCATCTGGTGGCCATGGCTGCCCAGGTAGCCAAAACACTATTCGGGTAAGAGAGCTGTAGAAGCAAGCCAGCAAAACGTGACCTCACCAACCATCAGATTGAATAGAAAATAATGTAACCTATGTTGCCTTGATATTCAACGATTATTTTCAAAAAATTGCTATTTCTATGGATGAAAAAAATTCATTTTGCGAAAAATTTTAAAATCGAGAAACAGCGACACTAACAAATTTCAATAGGTGTAAGTGTCTTCTACAAAACCTATATTAGCCTATATTACTTAAATTGCTTTACGTATTTTTCATGATTTTTTTTAAATTCTCGATACTTATGGCTTCTGATAGCTTAGAAAATTCCACTGATATTTTATTTTCGGATGCAGTATTAATGTTGTTTATTTGCTACCGTGGAGCAATTACCGACAGGAAAAGTCATTTTGTGAAAATCTGCCCACTCGAGAAACAACGACACTAATTAATTTCAATAGTTCAAAGTGTCTTCTACAAAACCAATGTAACAAATTGCTTTAAGTATTTCTGATGATTTTTTCAAAAGTTATCGATTTCGGTACCGGGGAGCAAGTACCGATAAGAAAAGTTATTTTGTGAAAAACTGCCCACTCGAGAAACAACGACACTAATTAATTTGAACAGCCCAAACTGACAAACTGACAAAATGATTTTTCCTATAGGTATTTGTATAGGTATAGGTTTTGTAGAAGACACTTTGGACTATTGAAATTAATTAGTGTCGTTGTTTCTCGAGTGGGCAGTTTTTAACAAAATGACTTTTCCTATCAGTACTTGTTCCACGGTACCAAAATCGTTAATTTTTGAAAAATTTTTAAAAAATATTTAAAGCAATTTAAGCAATATAAGCTAATATAGGTTTTGTAGAAGACACTTTTGGCTATTGAAATTAATTAGTGTCGTTGTTTCTCGAGTGGGGAGTTTTCCACAAAATGACTTTACCTATCGGTACTTGTTCGACGGTACCATAATCGATAATTTTTGAAAAAATCATCGAAAATACTTAAAGCAATTTAAGCAATATAGGGTAGTATAGGTTTTGTAGTAGATACCTTGGGCTATTGAAATTAATTAGTGTCGTTGTTTCTCGAGTGGGCAGTTTTCCACAAAATGACTTTTCCTATCGGTACTTGCTCCACGGTACTGAAATCAATAATTGATGAAAATATCATAAAAAATGCTTGAAGCGATATAAGCTAATATAGATATTGTAGAAGACACTTTGGGCTATTGAAATTTATTAGTGTCGTTGTTTCTCGAGTGGGCAGTTTTCCACAAAATGACTTTTCCTATCGGTACATGTTCCACGGTACCATAATCGATAATTTTTGAAAAAAGCTTAAAAAATACTTAAAGCAATTTAAGCAATATAGGCTAGTATAGGTTTTGTAGAAGATACTTTGGGCTATTGAAATTAATTAGTGTCGTTGTTTCTCGAGAGGGCAGTTTTCCACAAAATGACTTTTCCTATCAGTACTTGTTCCACGGTACCAAAATCGATAATTTTTGAAAAAATCATAAAAAATACTTAAAGCAATTGAAGCAATATAGACTATTATAGGTTGTGTAGAAGACACTTTGGGCTATTGAAATTAATTAGTGTCGTTGTTTCTCGAGTGGCCAGTTTTCCACAAAATGACTTTTCCTATCGGTACTTGTTCCACGGTACCAAAATCGATAATTTTAGAAAAAAGCTTAAAAAATACTTAAAGCAATTTAAGCAATATAGGCTAGTATAGGTTTTGTAGAAGACACTTTAGGCCCTTGAAGTTAATTAGTGTCGTTGATTCTCGAGTGGGCAGTTTTCCACAAAATGACTTTTCCTATCAGTACTTGTTCCACGGTACCAAAATCGATAATTTTTTAAAAAATCGTAAAAAATACTTAAAGCAATTTAAGCAACATAGGCTAGTATAGGTTTTGTAGAAGACACCTAGGGCTATTGAAATTAATTAGTGTCGTTGTTTCTCGAGTGAACAGTTTTTCACAAAATGACTTTTCCTATCGTTATATGTTCCATGGTACTATTATTGTTGAAAAAATACATAATACCAATACTATTTTGGTATAAAAAATACATAATACCAAGAGCAATTGTTTAAACGTAGGCAACCATATGGTTCAGTGAAGGATTCATAGAACTATTATAATAAGCTAATATTGTTAATTTTTTCATATATTATTTTGTAAATTGCTTGTTTTTTATTATATTATCATAAAAAAATAAAGCGCCCGTGTTTGCAACTTGAGATGGTTATTATTATATACTTACTTTTGATTGTCGGTTCGAGAGTAAAAGAGGCTTTTTCGGAAAATGATATCATCGCTTAAGTGATTTATTATATATTTAACGATGACACTATAATGTGAAATAATTTTAATGGTTTTTGCTATTTTTTTGTACGCGATATTCTTTTAGCCGATGAGTTCACGTTTTACTGGATTGCTTTCCTGCTCCCGGTACCTGCCACTAGAGTACCTTTGGTAGATCGATTGTTCTGAGCTTATTAGTTGGTCGCTGTTAAGGTGGGATTTCGATTTTTCGGAAAAGCTTTTGTCGTGAATACGACTTACTTTACTATGGGGCGCCTTTTCAAAATTTACCCTCTGAGAGAGTGATAAGTTTTTGATCGTGAATATCTCCTGTTATATCTAATGAATCAACATAATTCTTGCTACATGCCATCGGAAATATGATCACAATTTTATGATAAAACTTTCAGTTGTGTGACATATTCTCAAATAGTGCAAAATTAAACTTTTCTGAAATGTTTGGTATAAACGAGTATCAAAGAAGATAATTCATAAGGCGCGGTTGCCTTTCTCGTATTTTGAAAGCTCATGGCTCAGTGATCTGTAGAAGGATTTATATAATCTAACTACCAATAGAGTCGAAAATTTTCAACTTGAACGTGTATTACAACAATATTGAAGTTTTACAATAAAAAACACTATTGAAAAACCTGTTTGATTTAACCCCTGACAGCACCAGCCAATCAGAACGCGAGATGTCTGCATCTATACAAGAGCATCCATATAAAAGTCGAATGGTTCATTTTTCCTACCATTTGCTGAGCAGCTGTTCCCGAAACAAGAGCAACATCGAGGACCTGTCGTCTCACTATTTCCCGATATGAATGCACGAGACACCGTCAGCACAATGACACCGAAAATCGGTAGAAAGGTAGCCAAAAAGTCCAGCAAGGCCCATTGCTGAAACAAGACACACACGAGAACCATCTCAGATCTCAATATTTCCTACCAAAAGATTCATCAAGAAGGGAGATAAAATAATTTGCACCGTCGCTAACACATTCAATTACGAACGGTAATGCGAAAGTGGAAGTGATGATGTTGAACACATCTTTATACTAGTATACAAATATGGCGTGCGAAACGGAGTATACAGATCAATATGTATTTTTGTCGTAATTACTTTAGTATGCGGCCGAAAACAAAAATTGTTAGAACAAATGTTTCCACTTGATTTGCGCATTCTACTTTCCAGACGTATCAGAGCTGGCTAAACTTAAAGCAATCCTAAATATTTCTTTATCACAGTGATGTGGTCGTCCTGAAAAGGACGAGGTTTTCAACGGAATGCCAGCTGCAGATGGCGAGGGATGATTTTCGTTTTCTTGTTGTCACGGGCAGCGTTACCGGCCAATTCCAACACTACGGCAACCAAGTACTCCATCACTGCCGCCAGATAGACCGATGCATCGTTTCACTGTTTCCCGTTCTGCGTATAGGAAAGGAATTCTAACAAAGGGGACGTCCGTCCACCGCTACCACTAGCAGGTATAAAATGAAATGTTATGTGAGAAATAGCGTCATTTAAGTTAAAGCAGCTACTCTGAACGTACGACACACCGTTAGCACGATGGCACCGAAAAGATGGCAGATTTGTACCGTCACTAACACATTCAAGTACGAACGGTAATGCGAAAGCGAATTTTGAACACATCTTTATACTAGCATGGGGTCGTGTGAAAATATGCCATGCGAAACAGGGTTGCCATATATACAGGTTAATCTGTATTATTATTATTATTATTATTACTATCATTATTATTAATAGAATCACTCTTGCATACCGAAGATCGTCGATACATTTCAGACCAGGCCATTGCAAGTGTCTCGTACTGAAATTTCGAGAAGAATCAGATATCTTCGAACTTCATAGCTTCAATAAAAATAAACTACAAATTTGTCGTACCTAGCCTCCAATATTAGCAAATTAAAAAGGAATTGTTTCTAGTTTGGAATATATAGTTGTAGAATAGTAGCTGTTTAATGTAACTAATCTGTACTTTAATGTAGGTGTATCGCTTCAAATTCTATTAGTGAAAAAGAGGAAAGCTTGCATAATTCATACAATCAACCAACTAACTGATATTCGGAAAAGTGATGGGAGCGTGTCAGTTTTTTCGTATTCACGACATCCAGTTATGTCTCTGACATTACTCACCCGCCTTTTTTTGGTTGGTGAAAGAGCTTTAGTTGGTGAGTTCACATTAATTATATGTCGTTTTGTTATGTTTAATCTTAACCTAAATTGAAAATCCCACGCCTCGATATCATGAAAAAAAAAACACAAAGCATTCAGTTTTTAAAAGAGGAAATACAAAAAAGGATACTTCCCCGGTAATATATCTCGGAGAAAAATTACAGTCACCATGATCCGCTGAAAATTCATTTAATTTTATTCAATTTCGCAACAATAGTGAAATTAAATAGCAAGGACATGTTGAAGATTAGTTAGTTTTCACTTTGACAGTTTAACGTGGCTATTGCTCAGGCGACGATTTGACTCTTCCGGTAGGTTTAGTGTCTTAGACTAAACCTAAGACAAGACCTGACAAATGGTTTCTTATTCTTCCTTTCGAACCATCCTTCTCGTCATTTTCGCCCTGTGGAATAAATACCAACGTATCGGGTACATTGTAGCCATATTTACAGATTTTTTAATAATTTGATATTAAGAAAAATATATTTATTTAATTAAAATTTTTATACTGGGTTTTTGATTTGCAATAATCATGAAAAATATTTTGGTGAATGCATTTTCTTATTATATATTAATGCTTAAAAACAATTAATTCAGCTTTGATGACAAAACACGAAATATTTCATGTTGAACTCAAAATCGATTCCACTGTTGACGTATTACCGGATCTTTTAAAAACCGGAAGAAGTCAAGTTTGAATAGAAATGCATAGTGCGACCACAGTGTGGAACACAACAGTTCATTCTTCTAGAAAAACTAAACATACTTTCGAGTTTACACTAATTTAACAAATCGTTTTTGCTTACACTTTAATTCACTAGAAAGAAAAACGGCTTGATGCTGATTTTAATTACACAGTGCTGCCACTATAAACATTTTTTACATATGAGATTGAGAAGAAGTGAAACAACCTCTGAAAATTTTCATTTTCATTGGTGAGCTAAAATTATACATTTTAATAAACTTGTTTTCTAAATTTCTTTATACTTGGCATCATTGCTCGCGTACCCTGCAAAAGTTTTTTTCTTTTCACAATATGCGTGTAGGAACATCAAAATCAGCCTATCAGAAATTGATCCATTTTGGAACAAAAGCAGCCCGTTCCAGTTGTCAGGTCTTCTCTTAGCATTTTGGAACAAAAGCAGCCCTCCCACTTGTCAGGTGTAAAGCTTTATAAATTGGGTTGCGTAAGAAATATTTCGTGTATCTTATTGAATTTGTAGTGATCATTTTGAAAATGGTGTATAAATTCAATGACGAATGTTAGGTTTTAGTAACTTTTCGTGAAAGAGGTGGACGAATTACCTTTAGTATAGCTTTGGCAGCTATGGGGCAGCAGGGACTATGTCTAAGGGCTGACGATCCCTCCCCCGGCCACTGCGAGTTGTAGGGCTTGCCTAGGATGTGGTGGGGTTTGGCAGTGGGCTCTGCTAATCTCCTATAAAAAGCAGCATGTATCCGCTAGCAAGTCCTACTAAAGCGATCGTGTGCTGCTCAAAGTGCACAGGCCCAGCAGGAGTGCTGACTAGGCACCTTAGGACTAACGCCAGTGAGGTCCTAACTATGGCATACTGGCTACTACATCATCCACGGAATCGATACGGTAGATCGGAATATATAGAGAAGCTAGGGCTGACAGTTACGGTATTCTACTCCTTCAGTAAAGCAGGGTGGAACCGGCTTGAAATGGCGAGTAGGCTAATGCCGCAGCTGCATTCCGTCCCATAAAACCGTGGCAGGCCTTATGGCACGCCGTCTCACTTTCAGCCACCTGGATGGGATGACTGGGTGGAAGTAGGTTCAGATGCCCTTTTCCTGATTTGAGCTGATCCGGCTCTGAGCGTAAAGCCAACCCTCGCATGGCCTCACTGCACCGCATAGGTAACCATGGGATCATGATTGCGACTACTTTCGGCTGGGTTTGACGGTAGCCATAAGGGGACCCATATAAAATGAGTTCTACACCATCAACATCGGCGTCGAATAAGGAGATAAACCCTTTCGCAAGAGGGGGTTTGAGAAGGTCTCCATCCAGAACGGGTGCAAGAGAGAAGAGTGAGGCGGTAGCTGAGGGGACGAGCGACAGCAATGCCCATGGCAAACCAGTGGACCAGCCTGAGTCCCGGGAGCAAGTGAAGGAAGTAGTCAAGCCGAGTATGACAGTGGTCATAGAACAACTCGACACGATTATTGAATTCACGCAGGAGAAATCCAACATTAGCAAGGAGCTGAAGGTGAACTTGCTGAAGCTACGTAAGGCCGTGAACGTAGCTAAAAGGGACCAAGGCGTTGTTAGTGCGGCTAGAGGGTGGCGGAAAGTCGGAGAAGTGTTCTAAGACAGAGCCCTACACCTTCGATACTGATATAAAACAGGAGGCGGTCAACTATGCGCTCCGGCTCACGATTGAGGGGAATAAACAGCATCGGAAACGCGCCAGGGATTCTCCAGGAAGTAAACGCCTGACTCCCAAGGCCAAAAGGAGTAAAGACCATGGCGGAAATGATGGGGCAAGGAACGTGGCGAGGGGCTCAACCCAAACCTCGGCACTCGACCCTCGAATCCGAGCCATGTAAGCGAACCCGGCGAGAATCCATGGGTGAAGGTCGCCAAGAAGAAAAGGGTCTCAAAAGATGCTCGGCCAATTCCCGGGAGGAGGACTAGGGACAAAGGCGAGGCATTGTTGGTTAAGGCCGACAAAGAAAAGTACGCCGATATGCTCAAGCCATGCGGAGTGAGGCGAAGCTAGCCGAGTTTGGCAAAGAGGTTCGCAGCATCCGTCGCACTAAAACGGGAGAGATGCTGCTCGAGCTAAAAAAGGGAGTACAGGTGGGCGGAACGGAGCTTGTTGCGTTGGCCCAACAATTCTTGTGCGACACGACCGAAGATAAAGCCCTGCGTAGCGAGGTTGCACTCCAGTGCAAACGGTTGGATGAAATCGTCACCGCAGAAGAACTGGCCATGGCCATTATGGAGCAAGGAGGTGTGGATGTCCCACGGGAATCCATCCGTATGAGGAAAGAACCACAGGGTACCCAGATAGCTACATTCAAGCTATCGGCCACGAATGCTAACAAGGTCCTCAAAGTGGGCAGGCTAAAGGTCGGATGGTCGGTGTGCCTAGTGACCGCTTACCAACCGCCGGCGATTGACATGTTCTTCAGTTGTTTCGAACCTGGCCACAAGTCGTGGGACTGCAAAGGCCCAGACCGGAGCAACCCCTGCAAGCGATCGGTTACTTGGCGAGAAGCACAAGGAGAAGTAATATTCCCAAAACTCTAGCGTGGAAGGTTGCTAACTTCGACCGCGAAACGTTTTGCGCCGCCCTTGAATTGGAGGAGCACAACGCAAACCTGAGAGGGGACGAGGTGGTCGCTATCTTGTCACGGACGTGTGACGCGACCATGCCGAGAAAGGCCCAACCGAGGACCAACAGACCACCGGTCTACTGGTGGAACGAGCAAATTGCACGCCTTCGCGCATCCTGCCTCAGGGCTAGAAGAAGGATGCGAAGAGCTCGATCAGCGGAGATAAGGATGGATAGGCACACGGCATTCAAAACGACGAAGTTGAAGGAAATTATAACGGTTCTCTTTCCCCTCGACACGTCCTCCTGGCAGCCAGCCCCGCTACCAGCGAACGAAGTTGAAAAGGTAACGAACGAGGAGTTGCTCATCGCGGCGAGATCGCTCGATACAAAGAAAGCCCCGGGGCCAGACGGTATCCCGAATGTGGCTATAATAGAGGCTATAATGACAAACCCGGACATGTTCAGGGAGGTCATGCAGAGATGTCTGGATGAGCGTATGTTCCCAGACATTAAGAAAAGGCAGAGGTTGGTAAGCAAGGTCTTGGCATTACATTCCTTTTGTGGAATTTGGCCTTTCTGTTTCAACAGACTTCGCAGCCGATTCTTAGTGTACAGAATCGAATCATTGCATGGCTAGTACTATGGATCCTACTGACACTAAGAATCCTTCCAGGTCGAGTATCGAACATACGACAACTGGTTTGTAAGACCAGCGTCCTATGCATTGAACCGCCAACCCGGGCAGAGGTTGGTACTATTACCGAAACCTGGGAAACCCCCAGGGGACCCATCGGCGTATAGACCAATCTGTCTGATAGACACTGTGGGAAAGCTCTTTGGGACAATCATCCTCAACAGGCTATCCCCCTTCATGGAGGAGGCAGGAGGAATGTCCAGCCAGCATTACGAGTTTCGCAGAGGCAGGTCGACGGCGGACGCTATAACATCGGTGGTAACCACGGCAGAGGTAGCTATCCAGCGCAAACGACGAGGAATCCGCTACTGTGCGGTAGTAACGCTAGACGTTAAGAATGCGTTCAATAGTGCTTGTTGGGCAGACATTGCTGTTTCCCTACTTCGAATGGGAGTACCGGAAGGGCTGTACAGGATTCTGGAAAGCTACTTCCAGAACCGAGTATTGCTCTACGAGACCGACGAAGGCACACGTAACACTCCAATCACGGCTGGAGTACCACAGGGATCTATCCTGCGCCCGATCCTGTGGAATATAATGTACGATGGAGTACTGAGGTTGAGGCTTCCTCCGGGTGTCAAGATAATCGGGTTCGCGGACGACGTCACACTGACAGTCTACGGCGAATCCATCGAAGAGGTCGAACTGAGTTCATCACACTCAATCTGCTTGGTAGAGGACTGGCTGAGTAGCAGGAAACTGCAACTCGCGCACCACAAAACAGAGGTGATGGTGGTAAACAACCGCAAATCGGAACAGGAGGCGTTGGTACATGCCGGAGATTGCGTGATCCCCTCCAAGAGATCACTGAAGCAATTGGGTGTGATGCTTGACGACAAACTCAGCTTCAGCAAACACGTTGAATACGCCTGTAAGCGCGCATCAAAAGCGATCGCGGCGCTCTCTAGATTGATGGCCAACAGCTCGCCTGTGCGCTCCAGTAAACGTAGGTTACTGGCAGGAGTGGCAGTTTCGATCCTTAGGTACGGCAGCCCGGTATGGGCGTCGGCACTTGGTGTGGAACGTAACGCACATATGCTGGAGAGTACGCATAGACTGATGTGTCTTCGCGTGATCAGTGCATACCGCACTGTATCGAGGGATGCGGCCTGCGTGGTTGCAAGTATGATGCCTATCGGGCTGATAGTGAAGGAAGACGCGGAGTGCTACAGCATGCGAGGAGATCGGAACGCCGGTAGGGCCTCCAAAGCCGCTTCTCTACGCAGATGGCAACAAGAGTGGGACAGCTCAACCAAGGGTAGGTGGACACATTGACTCATACCTAGGGTCTCGAGTTGGTTAGATAGACCTCACGGAGAAGTGAACTTCGGCCTGACGCAATTCCTCACAGGCCACGGGTGCTTCAGATGGTACCTCCACAGGTTCGGCCTCGCGATATTCCCTGTATGTCCTGGCTGCCCAGACGAGATCGAGACGGCAGAACACGTCTTGTTCGCATGGTTCCATTTCTCGGCTCAAAGGAGTGAGCTACTGGGGGCATGCGGCATTGACACCACACCTGATACAGAGAATGTGCTACTGCGTAGAGAACTGGAACGCAGTGTCGACCGCGGCATCCCAAATTGCGGGCATATTGCAGCGGAAATGGAGTGCGGATCAACAACAGGCAGCCGCGTGTAACCGTAGTAGGCTCAAGAGGGATCAGCGAATAAACGTCGGTCCGGGAGAACCTCCTTCGCCGGGTAGCTCTTCGTCGGACTAGTCTAGATCCATCGTCGGGGACTAGACGAGTAGTACGTAAAACTGTTAGGATCGTCGGGGCGCCAGTGAACCGGAAGCTATCCTCCAACCGGAATCACTGGATCGACCCAGGCATCCTCTCGGTCGGGCGTTGACGGGTATCGAAAGCGTCGGTTTCGGGAGAGCCTCCTTCGTCGGGAAACTCTCCGTCGGTGTAGGCTAGATCCTTCGGCGGGGGCTAGTCGAGCAGTCGCCGCAACACCGATTCGAGTCGTCGAGGTGCCAGCGAACCGCAAGCCATGCTCCAACCGGAATCGCGGGACCGACCTCAGCACTCCATTGGGTGTCCCGTGTGGTGTAAGAGACTCGGTGTCGGGAGATTCTCCTTCGCCGGGGAACTCTCCGTCGGAGTAGTCTAGATCCTTTGTCGGGAACTAGATGAGTAGATCGTCGCGTGGTACCGCTAGGATCGTCTGAGCGCCAGTGAACCGGAAGTCACGCTCCAACCGGAATCATTGGAACGACTTAGGCATCCTTTCGGTCGTGTCGTAGACGCGTACCGTAAGCGTCGATTCGGGAGGACTTCCCTCGTCGGGGAACCCTCCGTCGGTGTAGATTAGATCTTTTGACGGAGTCTAGTCGAGTAGTTCCGCGACGTAGCATCAGTTTTGGGTCGTCGAGGCGCCAGTGAACCTGAAGTTACCCTCCAGCCGGCATCACTGGACCGACCTCGTCATCCAACTGGTCGATCCCTCAAGAGCAGGATGCTGATCCCCATTCTGCATAAATCTGGGGAAGGTGCTGTGAGCACCAATAGCCTTCTACCCCGAAGTAATACCTAGCGGTGGTGCCGGGGAGGTAGGGTTGGAGATCCAAATTGTCCCACACTCCGTGCGTAAATGCATTTCACCTTGTAAAAAAAAGCTTTGGCAAGTGCCAAATCTTCACGAAACAATTTTTGGCGGTAAATTCGGAGAAGAATTCTGTTCTCAACGTTGGTTGTTCCAACATGGTTAAAGCCGGGGAAAAATAAATGATATAAAAATAAACGTTGGTTGGTTGTTTTTTTTTTTAGGAATAGTTTTATTTTGGTTGTTTTCAAATCTCAATAAGCCAGTTTTTCGGAAAAAAGTCAGTGATGAATAATGTAGTATTTTCATCGAATCTAGAATGAATTCGAGAGAATGTACATTTTAATAAGGTATGTTTGAGAAGCTTCTAGAATTGGGAGGAGTCATGCGTAACCAGCAGTCATTTTTTCTGTGTTTTGTTCCTCAATGAAGTTTTTTTTCTTAGGAATAGTTTGATTTAATGGAAGTATTAGAACATTTGTTGAAGACCAGAGTCTCACGACTTTGAAGGTTAGTGACAGACATGATCTGTATTGGAACATTGGAACATGATATGGAAATAGAGGTGGAGTTGACTCCCGAGTTAACGATGAACACATTTGACTCCGAATAGTTCGATATACTTTCATAGAATCGAATTATTATCCTTATAGTGAAATTATTATTCTGTATATAAAAAAATATTCCTAAAATATTTCTCTACGAAAATTTAGTTGAATCAATTCAACTAAATTTTCGTAGCTTTAGCATGGAGTGTGATTCGGTAAATTTTTAAATCGTCGGCATACATTACTGTGAACGACGACAGTTCATTGCAAAGATTATTCACAAATAGCACAAACAGAAGTGGTCCGAGATGACTCCCTTGTGGAACACCTGATGTAATATCAAAAGGATCAGAATGTACAGTTCCGACTCGAACTGAAGCACTACGATCTGTAAGATACGAGAGAATCCAGTTTGTTATTCAGTCAGGGAATCCATTTCGTCTCAATTTTTCAACAGCGAACAACAACAGGAACACAATCGAAAGCTTTAGAAAAATCAAAGTACACCGCATCAACTTGTTGTCGTTTCTCAAGCTTGTCAATCAGAGTAGAAACGTATCTCATTAGATTCGTAGTAGTTGATCGTTTTTTGACAAAGCCGTGCTGATCGGTTGTGAGGATGTGCTTCACTGACGGGTAAATAATATCCAACAGCATACGCTCGAAAACTTTTCGGAGGCAGCTAAGGATAGAAATGCCTCTGTAGTTCGTGACGTCATGTACGTTTCCGGATTTGTGAACTGGTACTATTACAGCTACTTTCCATTTCGCAGGAAAATAGCCAATTTTTCAACAGCGAACAACAACAGGAACACAATCGAAAGCTTTAGAAAAATCAAAGTACACCGCATCAACTTGTTGTCGTTTCTCAAGCTTGTCAATCAGAGTAGAAACGTATCTCATTAGATTCGTAGTAGTTGATCGTTTTTTGACAAAGCCGTGCTGATCGGTTGTGAGGATGTGCTTCACTGACGGGTAAATAATATCCAACAGCATACGCTCGAAAACTTTTCGGAGGCAGCTAAGGATAGAAATGCCTCTGTAGTTCGTGACGTCATGTACGTTTCCGGATTTGTGAACTGGTACTATTACAGCTACTTTCCATTTCGCAGGAAAATAGCCAATTTTTCAACAGCGAACAACAACAGGAACACAATCGAAAGCTTTAGAAAAATCAAAGTACACCGCATCAACTTGTTGTCGTTTCTCAAGCTTGTCAATCAGAGTAGAAATGTATCTCATTAGATTCGTAGTAGTTGATCGTTTTTTGACAAAGCCGTGCTGATCGGTTGTGAGGATGTGCTTCACTGACGGGTAAATAATATCCAACAGCATACGCTCGAAAACTTTTCGGAGGCAGCTAAGGATAGAAATGCCTCTGTAGTTCGTGACGTCATGTACGTTTCCGGATTTGTGAACTGGTACTATTACAGCTACTTTCCATTTCGCAGGAAAATAGCCTTCAGCGAGAAAACGATTAAAAATAAGAGATGCCGCCAAAGCCAAAGCAGATGAGCGTTGCTTTACAAAAGATGGCGGATTTATTTTGTTGAATTGAATGTTTCCGATATTAATTCAATTCTTTCAAAACTCATTAACAAACATCCACATAAAGTAGACCGTAGCGTTTGTTGCAATTGAGATCCACATGTCAATTACCCATCAATATATTTCAAATCAAATCCGCCTGCATTTATACGTTGTAACTGGTCGTCCTCCAGTCCAACTATTGGTAGCCAAAGATCACGCTCTTCTTTTAAGCCGAGTGAGATTGCCGAACATAGTGGAAGAACAGAATCCTCTCAGTTAGTTTGAAGGAAAGAGAAAGATAGAATACTGACATGGGCTAGAACGAACTAAATAGTTTGATGACCCAAAATTCCGAGTAATCCCGAAGAATTCTCGAGAAATGACATACTTCCGCTTACGTTGAGATTCTCTTCCATAATCTGAGGATCACAGGGCTCAATTACTTTGTCCTAGTTCGTTGAGTAGAGTAGTAGTGGCGCGATTTTGCTCCGTTTACTAAAATTGTTTAAAGGTAATAGTGAGGTGGTATTTCTTTTCAGTTGGCTATAAATTTCTATTTTTTTACATATCCAGAAAGTAAAGTGTGTGAATTTATCGTGTGCGAAATAAATTTGTGTGCTGATCAAAGAGATAAGGTAAAAATGTACTTAAATCAAAGACCCGCTTTATGCTAACGATCCATTCGAACAAACACGTTTGTTCCATCCAATATCTCAAGTTATCATCAGTAGAACATACAAAATCACGCTCACTGGACACCGTTCGCTCATTGCGTCACTCGTCACCTCCTGGAGGACAAATCTGCCCGACGCACGATTTTTCGTCGTAAGGGAGTCGATCCGCTACCATATCGCTCCATTGGAAGTGATCTTCCGGTAGCCGTAGGAAATCCACGTGTCGGTGAAACATCGAACATCCGACCGACGAAATAAACAGCAGCATAAAAAAGCCATGTTCAGCTGGTCAGATTCGGGCAAGGTGACAATAGCACTTGGATCCCCTCGTTCCCCACGTGCTCTGCAGTAATTTCAGTATCACCATCCATCAGACGCTGAGTCGGTGAGTTCGTTCCGTTTTACTTATTTGATCAAATAGACGTCCATAATTACTAAACCTAGATAAATTGATAACCGCTAGATTGATTTTCGGACCCTGCTTACAGACGGGCGCGTCCATGAAGTGATCATGTTTACGATCCATGTGCACATGTGACTGCGTTCTCGGAAGTACCATCTGAAACGCACCCAACTAATTACACCCGGGTGTCCAAGCTTTTACCATTAATCGCTTGCGCTTCTGAAGATGTCATCATAACCTGTGGTTGGGTCGAATAATAAAAAAAGCACACTAACGAAGTAGTAGATAGAGAGAAAAAAAAAACGCACACAATAGAAAGCTAGGCTTAGAAATTAGTTATACTTACCATGAAATCATGTCCAATCAGCTAAATACATTCCAATCTTTGCTTAAAGTTAAGTAAATGTTTTTTGATAGTGTAGCTAGATAGAGTTTTTAGTTGACTGAAATGTTTCCACGTCACTTCGGTTATGTTGAGTCCGCTTTCTTTACCACATGGTAAATTTGAATGAGTTAACAATAATTTCTTCCACTTTGGTAGCGGTATCTGGTGACCAACATTGACCCAATGAGCTTTTAGGCATAGAGAGTTTCTACTGCGTGATTTGGAAGGAGAACTTTGAGTCTTGGTGAGTTTGGTTGTTTAGGGTCCCAAGTAGCATGTTAAGTTGCTGTCCTGTATTTTTCTACTGATAGTGCAATTTATCAAATTAGTTTATATTACTATTCTAGTAACTGTTGTGTTATGGAAAAAGCGCAATTTTTCTTTGTTGTGCAACATATCTTTAAGTTTTTCCATTGTTGGGAACATTTATTCACAATTATTGTGCAACTCATGAATAGATCCCATTACAAAAGCTACAATTAAATCAGCGATAAAACGATTGTGAAACTCGTGAAACTACTACGTAATGTAAACAAGAATTGAAATGATGTTTACAAAAAAAATAGCAAACATAATCTCTAATGAATAAGTTTCAGATTTGATTTTCAAAACAACTGCTCGTAACACAAACATGGAATTTTAAAAATATTCTGCATATAAATAAATGATAATACTACATATTGTAGAAATTTTTTTATGTTTTAGTAAATAGAAAATCGACAACGAACTGCATTTTTATGGTGAAACATGTCTTCGTAGGCCTGAAATTTTCAAGCGCCTTTGAATGTACGTGTTCTGATGATTGCACATCAATTTCTGTGAAAATAGCAATCTATTCTTTTCAATGAATATGATAGGAATAGTGTTCAAAATATGTATAAGAAAGCTATCAAACATTCATACACCTTTTCAGACGATTTCAATCATATTGATGTTTCAATTAATCTGAAAAATCTTGAAATGAATTTTTCTTCAATATTTTTCAATATGGCATCGAGGATAACAGTGTGTTGAAAAGAAAATGGTTCACCCAACGCAGGCGCGTAGCCAGAGAAAATTTTCGGGGGGGGGGGGGTTTTAGAACATGGTGATAAATCAACACATGTACAATTTATATCACAATGTTTCCCATGGGTTATAATTTTTTGTTTCGGGGGGGGGTTTGAACCCCTAAAACCCCCCCCCCCTGTATACGCGCCTGACCCAACGTAATGATTTATTTCACCTAAATAAAAGAAAATATAAACGTGTAAATATTAAAAAGAGAAATTTTTGTTTTTATTTTTATCAAAACAGTTGTTTTTATATTTATCAAACTAGTTGATTTAAACAACAATATAATTTAGTCATTCATCTTAGGGAACCCGACTTTTGTGATACGCACTGTAGGTGTGCTTTAGTTGCAAAACCAAGTTGCACAAGCGGTAATATATAACTAGGAGAGTAACTATGATGAACTTAACTTTTCTATCAGTATCTTTAAAAAGTGATGTCAGGTCTGTTCATTGCATGTTCGAGATAAAAACCGGATACAAATTATCTCATTGTTTTTTGTTTTGATTGCATATATAATGCTGTATTTCTGGAACTTTTATGATAATATTCTCATGTCGGCAAGTTTTGCGTTCATTTCATGCAGATAAATCTGATACAATTTATTTGCAAGTTTCGAATTGTGTTTCTAAAAATGAAGAAATCTGCACACACTGACCTTATATTTCATGAGGCAACCAAGACTATGCGGACTCGGCTGCAAAATTGTTTTTACTGCGAGGTTTTCAATTCGGCTTACCATTTTTTGCCTTGCGGAGAGCATAATTTCACTATTTTTTTCTTCACAAGAGATAAACAACCATTTCGGCATATGTTGAGTCGGATCAAAGACATCATATTAACAAGATATCCAGCTCTCACATTTCCCGAACAAATCATTGTCAACATCCTTTTTTGCGAGCATGTCGCCCTCAGGTGAGTCCGCATCGAATCTCATACATAGAAGTAGAGGAGAGAAATGTCAAATTCGTGCGCGCCAAAATAGCAGGGCTGTGCACCCATACAATTGACATGACATGTTGAATGAGACGCCGTGCGATGGCGTTGCTGAACTGAAGATTGAGATCGCTCCAAGCTGACAGAGTCTGGTCGGATACAATTATGACAGTCATTTGGAAAATTTTTGATAAGTTGAACAATTGTTTTAGTTACTTCGTTTTCACATGACGATGTTAAAATTTTTGCTGAGATTCTATAACTGCTAGTGCAACGTGAGCAAGTTTGTGATTTGCTGCACAATTGTTTCAGATGTACCTTAAATTGTTCTATAGTGATTTTTTGGGTAGTATTGTAAAACTTAACAGTGATAAGTTGCAAAACCGATTTTAATATATTTGAAAATCTTTCTGAACTTATCTAACATAAAAAACCATACTAAAACAATTGTAGAACCTCTTGAAATTTCAATAAGTTTCATTTGCTACTTGGGGTCTTGGAACCTGTTCTGGGACGAGGTCAGTGTGCCTAGCTGGACCGATCCGGATTCTTCTTGAAGGATTCTGTTATTTGACTTGCGTTAGTGCAGTCTCATCCGGGCAATCTATGCCAAAGTAACATTTTTTGTTATGCTAGCTTATTTCTGACTAGTTTGCAACCAGAAATTTGAGTTATTGTTACTAACACCAAACCACTTGCGTGTCTCAAAAAGCGCAGTTTCTACTAGTTTCTATGTCGGTTGAAAATAAGTTGTCGTTACGTTGTAATGCCATACTGAAATAACTTATTTTCCATAACTTGAAAAACACTTATTTTCAAGTAAAGTAAGTTGAAACTTTGTTGCCATCGACATTATAAACATTGATTGAATCCATAATGTTTTCCTATCAGCAATAAAAAGAGAGTATAGTACTTGAAATTATAAATTTGATACAAGGTACAAATTTCACAACGATTTTAAAACTATCAAGCGGAATTAAATTTTAATTATCTGTTTTGCCTTTCTCATATAGAAAGGTTATGCAATCACTGTGAATACCGATTTTTGAACCGAGGCCATATACCATTCGACTCAGTTCGTCGAGTACGCAAAATGTCTGTGTGTGTGTATGTGCATATGTGTGTATGTAACGTTTTTTTTTGCACTACCTTTTCTCGGAGATGGCTGAACCGATTTTCGCAAACTTAGATTCAAATGAAACGTCTTGTGGTCCCATACAAAATTTCTGAATATTATTTGGATCCGACTTCCGGTTCCGGAATTATGGGGTAAACTGTGAAAAAAATTGTGAAAATAAGTGCACTAACTTTTCTCAGAGATGGCTAGAGTTATGAGTGAGTTATGGGGTAAAATGTGCAAAAAAGAAAATATGTGTTCTAACTTTTCTCATAGATGGCGCGACCGATTTTCACAAACTTAGATTCAAATGAAAGGTCCTGTGGTCCCATGCGTAATCCCTGAATTTCATGAGGAACCGACTTTCGGATCCGAAAATATACGGTAAAGTGTGTTAAAAATTGTATACCATCACTGAAAATGGGGAAAAACCTTGAAAAAATTCTAAATCGACTTCAAATCTTTTCCAATTGAAAGGTTTTATCAGTAGGCGGTCAAACAAACCGATTTCGGTTATTCTTTCAAGAATCGCAGAGAATTATTTTGAAGAATACCACAGTATTATATATGATAGTATAATTGATATGAGAAAGGCATCATTACACCACTAGGTGGATTAAAACAGGTTTTTTTATGCGCCTTCAATCAAAATCTGTTTATGAAGATATGAACAATAAACAACGAAAAAATCTTATGTTCAAAATGCTCAAAATTAATTTAAGTAGAATGATTTCTCAGTATTTTTAATTCATATATCATGATAATTGTAAAATCATAGTCGATGTTTAATCCCTATATATTTTTCCGAGTTTATAATAGTGCATAGAACAAAAAGGATTATTCTACCTTTCATAATTTTCGTCAAAAAGTAGTTTTAAAAAAATAATATCCTGGTTTTATATTTTTCAAGATCAATGAAAATTCCACTAAGTGGACTAAGAAGGGTTTTTTAGATTAGCATCATTCTTTTCATATAAATAGGCAACGTAAATGTCAAGCGCTTGATTGGAAAAACGATACCGAGTATGTGACATAAACACTGAAGCATGCTTTCGTGAACCACTCGAAGAAAGAGAAAGGCATTATCACACCACTAGGTGGATTAAGAAGGGTTTTTTAGGTTGCATTTGCGTTATCATTACATTTTAAAAACCTACCGATAGCTATCTGAATCAATGCAGAAATTGTATGTTATAAGTTATTGCTACCCCGATCAGATGCACATAACAAAATCATAACACAAGTATATAAACAGTTGATATGTATAACAATTTGTGTTATTTTGAGATATTTAACAAATGAAAACAGTTGAAAGTTAAAATTTATGATGACAATATAATAACAAAATCAGTTATGATGTTTTATTTTCGTTTGCAAGACTTATGATAACGTACATCAATTGGAAAAATGAGTTCTTTTGTTGCTTTACATCGAAATATAATGATCAGAATTTCAAAAAACTAAAACTAGAAACCAGATTACTAAATAAATTATTCATTTAATAAAAAAATCATTCAACAATTTTGGATTGAAACGATGCTTAAAGTTGACTGTGATATAGTGTTTCTGTGTTAAATATGCTAACTGATTTATTACAACTATTGTTATAAATTTCTGCTTTCGGACTTCTGTAGTTATATCAAATTCAATAATAATTATGATACAAACGTTTCAAAATCTGTTACGATTTTGTTCCCGCTAGAGTCTTTTATATTATGATTTTTGTTATTTTAACAGCTTACCAGCCAACAATATTTCAAAATTTGTTACAAAATATTTCTGAAATAAAATACTCCAGTTGTTATAATTTTGTTATTACCATCTGATCGGGACATCAATTAACCGTAACGCTTTACATATACGCTTACGTATTTATAATGGTTTCGCAACCTTTTTTTAACTAGTAGCTAAAACCATTCCTTTAAAGATATATTAGAATCAAGTAACGATAACTTACAAACGATAGCTAGTTCAATGTTTATGGTATAAAGAAACACTCCCGTCACCTCGTTTTAACAACACCTCGAATAACATAAAAAAACATGTTCGTGCTCTTGTTGCAACATAGTTGGGCTAAGTGGTATCAGAACTAGTTACGGGTTGCTAATATTGGAGTCAAATAAACTTATTTTCAACTAGTAGCTAGAAGCATAGTTGTTATTAAATATATGTTTGGATTATGTAACGGTAGCATATAATTTATAATTAATTCAATATGACAAAAAGATGTGGTGATTTGAAACCTAAATAACTATTTCGTAACTAGTTATGTTGTGAAGAAACATTGATGTCACCTTGTTTTAACCAGTATAACATAAAAACATATTTGTGCTCTTGTTGCAACATAGTTTGGACTTGGTCGCATCAGAACTAGTTGCGGATTGCTACTTGGGTGATATGGCGGTAGTCTCGGAAAGGAGTGGCTAAAACTACGCGCTTTTAAAAGATCGGTCGCTCCGGCAACAAGGTAATATGAGAAAGGCATCATTACATTACTAGGTGGATTAAAAAAAGGTTTTTAAATAGGCATTACATTCCTTTCGTGGAATTTGGCCTTTCTGTTTCAATAGACTTCGCTGCCGATTCTTAGCGTACACAATCATTGCATGGCTAGTACTACGATTCTATTGACACTTCCAGGTCGGGATTCGAACATACGACAACTGGCTTGTAAGACCAGCGCCCTATGCATTGCATCGCCCCCACCTCCGGTGTCGAATATATAACAAAATCAGATATATATTAAAAAACTACAAGGATCAGCCCCAGGGGGTTGTTCGAGCCGTTGATGTGGAACAAGGCAACCAAAATTTCCAATGATTGACATTTACTATTAATCGTCACACTTTTGAATCCGCAAATGCACAAGAGTCTGCTTAGATTGATCCTTATTAGGAATCAACACCGAACACGCGAACCCAGAATATAGACTCTATTTATCGTGATTTGTATTTGTTTCGTAGCCGACGAAATTACATCAATAGCCCAAATGTATACATTTAAATGTTTGTACATGCTTGCGATACGGATATCGATATTTAAGCTTCTCTTCACCAAGCTTGTGTTCAAATTTTGTATGCAAGCAGTTATTTTTATAGCGCTTCTCTACCATTACTACCATTTTGCGATTTCGGTTTTAGCGATAAAATATTTCTCATTATCAACCGAATTCATCTTATATAAATTAGAAATTAGTCTTATGCACTCAAAATTTACCCTGGGGTAGTAGTCAATTTCTCAGGCGAAACGGCATAACATGGGATTCCATCCAATCTTGCATGACACAAGATCAGAGCATACCAATAAAAGCTTCAAATCGTTTATGGCACTTTTTGTCTTGCTGTGTAGCAACAACCTACCTCTAGTAAGCTACGCATAAGACTGAAACGTTAGCTATATTTTCGCTTCTATTTGTAGATTCGCGTGCTTCCAACAGCTTTGCTTTTGCTTCGATTGACCAATCAGAGCGCTGCCTTCCCTTTGATATATCGCTTACTCCTTCAAAACCGTCGACTATGGCAGGGAAATCCAGTATGCTGGAGGTTTTTTTGCAGCCAAAATAGGACACTGCTAGCTAGTAATCAACATTTCAATGATATAAAACTAAAAATACATGGCTTTGAACATTCAAATCAATACGTAGAAATATTTCCAATCAAATGGTGACATAATATTTATAATTGATACAAAATTGACTAAGCTGTAATTGTTCAAATCCTGACCACATTTCTACGTGTATTTTTCTTGAGTTTGCACCGCTATATAGAAAACAAAAATGTGTTCCACATTAAAAATATTACGAGTTTGATTTTTATGCTTATATATAGAATAAATGATAATCTATTAACAGTTCAGGCATCATTTTTGCCATTCTCATTATGCAATCGCTCTGAAAACCGACTTTACAACCGAGGCCCGGAGGACCGAGTGTCATATACCATTTGACTCAGTTCGTCGAGATCACAAAATGTCTGTCTGTGTGTGCGTGTGTGTGTGTGCGTATGTATGTATGTGTGCCAAATAATGTCACTCAATTTTCTCAGAGACGGTTGAACCGATTTTCACAAACTTAGATTCAAATAAAAGGTCTTAAGTTCCCACACAAAGTTCCTGAGTTTCATTTGGATCCGACTGCCGGTTCCGGAATTACAGGGTGATATGCACCAAAAAAAGAGAAAAAAAACAGTCTCACACGTTTCTCTGAGATGGTTAATTCGATTTTCACAAACTTAGATTCAAATGAAAGGTCTTATGACCTGATACAACTTTTTTGAATTTCATTTGTATCCAACTTTCGGTTCCGGAATTACAATAAAATATGTGCAAATTTATAAAAAAAGCAATTCTCTCGGAAATTTCTCAACCGATTTTCACAAACTAAGAAGCAAATAAAAGGTCTTAAAATTATTTAAAAAGTCTCCGAAAAGTTGATCCAGATCCGACTTCTGGTTCCGGTATTATAGTGCGATTAGTGAAAATTTTCATTTTCATGAGTATTTTTTCACAAGCGATGGCAAAACGAGGTGCACATTTCTTTAAAATTTACTGTTATTTTCATCTAGTTGGCGGATCTTGTTAGTTAGTGAATATATAATACTACTTTGGGGGGTACTAGGCCCCGGTTTCCGCTTCCGAAAGCACCGATAGTAGTGAAGAAAATTTCCAAAAAACGGAACTTACTTCGATTCCTCAGCAACAGTAAAGTCTATTTTCACGAATCAAGTGAGTGTCAAAACATTCGAATCGTCATTCAAAATGACGATGCAAAACTAGTTCGCAACGATACGTGCGGCTTTGCTCCGTTTGCAGCGTGCTTTGTTCAATTTGGTATAGCGTGCAGGGTTGCCACATTAAAATTGATATTTTTCAGGTGAAAAAAATGTGAATTTTTAATTATTTTAATCAATTTGTATCTACTAGTGCTAGAGTTGTTACAAGATCATGATAGCGATGTTTTTCTATAAAAGTACACTTTACCACATCACCTTTCTCATATAGAACGTTTATGCAATCACTTGAAAAATCGACTAGTGAAAATTTGTCCAAAGAGCTAAGTGTTCTATGTCATTGTAGACAGTTCATGGAACTGAGTAATGTATGTGTCTGTGTGTGAGTATGTGTCAAATATTGTGAATTATAAAATAAAAAATCTCATATCCCCACAGTTTGCTATTGAATTTCACACCGTGATTTAGAGCGACGGTGCAAAAAGGGTAAAATTTTTCTATATTTCGCTTAAAACTGATTCAATTTGTAGGCTATATTAGTTATTAAACGAACCGACTTCGGCTATACTGGTTTCAAGTTCCCGGTTCCAGAAGTACCGGAAATAGTGGTCAAAAACTCTAAAACTGCTCTGCTGTGCAGTTTCATGCTGGTCCGACTTCCGGTTCCAGAACTAAAGAATAAAGTTTGTTTAATCATCGTCATTCATTGTCATTTCTGCTCAAAAGTGCAGAGCCAGGAGTTGTCCGCGCCGCCGGTATTTTTCAGTGAAAAACGCCATTAGTATGCGGTGTGAATTATTGGTAACTCACAACTCACGTTTACTATTTCTGTCCTTTTCTCAGGCATCTTGGCTGGATGTTTTGGTGTGCAGCGCTGAAGCTGTGAGTTAATTATTTTACTACACTAAATTATTTTTTAAAAACATTAATTTTATTACTCTCACTAACTTATCACTACTTATGACTATTCGCTACAATGGTTAAATCTAGACTCCGTTTCCGTTGGACACTGCTCTAGGGGTTCAAGCTCCAGGTTATTGTTATTCTCACCAACTAATGTTATTGCTTAGACAGCCGGTTAGATTCTCACAAAGTTATGTGAATATTTTGAATTCTTGTACCGTTTGCCCACACGGAAGGAAATCCGTTACTGCTGTCATGATTAGAAAATCATGAAACCAATCATTTCAACTTCTCATGAAACCATGAGCAATAAGTTTTCTACCATGAAAATTTATCATGGTCCGAAAATGCGTTACTTGAGGAATGTATTTCTTTCAAAGCTCGTAACTACAATTTTCTTCCCGGATATCACTTTGAACCGTCTGCCTCAAATGATGCTTTAAAGATTAATGGTAAGGCGAAAAGCAGACTTTGATAAACAAGAACTATTGAAATTGTTTACTTCATCCTGAGGATTATTAACTTCATAACTGTGTTGTTTACCCACCGGATGACAGAAAATTGATGACATAAGAATAATGAACCGAAAAATGACATCATAAGAGACTAAGCACGGTTACGCTTTACCTTTGGTAAACATCAATGTTACATTTTGTATGAATATATCTGAATGTATTCTTACATCTTTGATGCGGCCGTTGTTGTTAGAATAATATTCCGAGAGTTGAAAAATAAATTCGACTGTGAATTTGGAACACCATCTAACAAAAATCGGAAAAATTTTGCTCAAACACGTTGATTAAATTGTATCGTAGATATAACAATACAAGCTGTATTGATATTTTGCAAACGTTGTTCTGGAAAAAAAGGAAAAAATCAATCCGCGGTATTTGCAAAAATTCGACAAAGAGTTTTTTTTTAAGAGGTTGGATTCACAGTGTTTCAGTGTTTTTCATGTAAGTTCTGAAACACAAAATCAAAACTGAAGCATAAGTAACCACGTTGTTTTAGGCGTCGTCGATTTCAGAAGCATAAGAATTTAATTGTGAATGATTCAGATTAAAAGAAATTCGTCGTGCTTTTCACTGTTTTGCTATTCAAATGTATATAATTGGAGACATTGGGTAAAATCGAGTTAATCACCTTATTTTATTCAATTCATATTTGAAATTTGCATATTATAAAACATAACGCCTGAATTTATGTTGCAAAGATTATCATCGTAACAGAAACACGCCTGAAGTTATACCCAACAACGTCAAATACGTTACGCTTAAATTTCAACGAAATCAGTTCAAATGGATCATGATCCGAGAACTTTTAATCATGGTGTATTATCATAACATGAAAATATACTATTTTCCCCAAATCATCACTCGTTTTGCTCATTTTTAGAATCGGAATTATGCCCGTGCATGTGTCGTAATTGTTGTTGTTGGATTCCTAAGTTGATCATCGTTTAACACTTCCCTTCTCGAAAATACTTAGTCCTCAAAGTCTCAAAGAACGTTCCTGTGTCGGCATATTTAAAAATTTCTGAATTTCTTTCTGGTGAAACATCTTGAAACATCTAATTGCCCCTTACGGAACAATGAGATAGGACCCAAACCAAGGTAATCCAGTATGATTTTTCAGATAAAGCACTCAGTTGTTCCCGTATTTCCCCAGGAAATACGGTGAGTACTTTCCAGGCTTCACTGAGCGAAGAGCCTCGATAGAGCTGAGACTGTCCGATACAATGAAGTAATGGTCTCTGGGCAAAGTTTCAATGATCTCAAGGGTATACTGAATTGCAGCTAGTTCTGCGACGTAAACTGAAGCTGGATCACTGAGTTTATAGGAGGCGGTGAAATTTTCATTAAAAATACCGAAGTTAGTGGACCCGTCGAGATGTGATCCGTCAGAGTAAAACATTTTATTACAGTCGACTACTTTAAATTTGTCATTAAAAATATTTGGGATCACTTGAGGGCGTACGGGATCCGGAATTCCGCAAATATCTTCTTTCATGGCTGTGTCGATAAACACAGTAGAATTAGAAGAATCAAAGAAATGAACACAGTGAGGATTGTATGAAGAAGAATTATTGTTATGTGACATGAAATCAAAGTACAATGTCATAAATCGGGCCTGAGAATTATGCTCGACTAGCCGTTCAAAGTTATCGATAACCAACGGATTTAAGACACTACATCGAATGAGTTGTCGATATGAGAGATCCCAAAAACGGGTTTTCAACGGAAGGATTCCCGCCAGCACCTCGAGACTCCTCGTATGAGTCGATTGCATACAACCTAAGGCTATACGCAAACAACGAAACTGGTCTCTCTCCAGCTTGATGAAATGTATTTTCGCGGCGGAACGGAAACAGAAACATCCATACTCCATCACTGATAATATCGTTGTTTGATACAGTCTTATTAGATCTGTTGGATGAGTTCCCCACCAAGTTCCGGTTACTGTACGCAGAAAGTTGATTCTTTTTTGGCATTTTCGTTTCAGATACCTAATGTGACATCCCCAGGTACCTTTGGAATCGAACCAGACTCCGAGATACTTGAATGTGAAAACCTGAGCTATGGTTTGACCCATTAGATGAAGCTGTAGTTGTGCAGGTTCATGCTTCCTTGAAAATACTACCAGCTCAGTTTTCTCCGTGGAGAATTCAATACCCAGCTGTAGAGCCCATGTAGACAAAGTGTCCAAGGTAGTTCGTAATGGTCCTTGCAGATCTGTAGACTTGGCTCCTGTAATAGATACCACGCCATCATCTGAAAGTTGCCGTATCGTGCAAGAGTTTTCAAGACATTCATCGATGTCATTAACATAAAAGTTGTAAAGAAGGGGGCTGAGGCATGAGCCCTGGGGAAGGCCCATGTAGCTAATTCGTGAGGTTGTCAAGTCTTCATGTGTAAAAAACATGCACTTTTCAGACAATAAGTTGTGTAAAAACTACAAGGATCAGCCCCATGGGGTTGATCGAGCCATTGATGTGGAACAAGGCAACCATAATTTCTATTGAACTACAATCAAATAGATCGTCACATTTTTGAATTTGTAAATGCACGAGAGACTGCTTAGAATGAACTTTCCCTCTTAGAAAAAAAAGTTCAACGGTGGTCCTTCATTGGTCTAATACGTTGAATCATTGGTCCAATAAACGTCCAATCAATCGTTCAACGGAAGGCCAACACGGGACCTTCGTTTGCCGATTTTGAAATAGACCGTTGAACCGAATGCCATTTAATGAGGAGTTGGAGCCCCGTTGGACTAGTTTTACAGGTCAATATCCGAAGTTTTTTCCTTTTATTTTTTAAAAGTAACACTACATACCTGCACAATAATTCTACTTCACGTATAATAACCGAAAATTTTCTATCTATATGAAAGCAAGAGAAAAACCAACAGCAAACCGTTCCAGCAAACTGAATGAATATTTCGTGCAGTATGTTGTTCAACATGCGGTCAACGATAAATAAAATAGAACCGCCTGCTGAGAGGGTTATTAGGGACCAAAACCGAACACGCGGTCCCAGAATATAGACTCTATTTGTCGTGATTTGTATTTGTTTTATAGCCGACGAAATTACACGAATAGCCCAAATGTATGCAATTATATGTGTGTACACGATACGGATATCGACATTAAGGCTTCCGATACGGATATCGATATTTAAGCTTCTCTTTGCCAAGCATGTGTTCAAGTTTTGTATGAAAGCAGTTATTTTTATAGCGTTTCTTTACCATTACAGCCATTCTGCGATTTCGGTTGAAGCGATAAACTTTTTCTTATTATCAATCGAGTTCATCTTATATAAATTAGAAATTAATCTTAAGCACTTAAAATTTACCCTGGGGTAGTCTCAGGCGAAAAGACATAACATGGAATTTCATCCGAGCTTGCATGACACAAGATCAGAGCTAAGCAATTAAAGCTTCAAATCGTTTTATGGCACTTTTTGTCTTGCTGTCTAGCAACAACCTACCCCTAGCATGCTACTCGTAGGACTGAAACGTTAGCTATAATTTTGCTTATATTTATAGATTCGCGTGCTTCCAACAGCTTCGCTTTAGCATCGATTGACCAATCAGAGCGATGCCTTCCCTTTGATATATCGCTTCCTCCTTCAAAACCGTCGACTATGGCAGGGAAATCCAGTATGCCGGAGATTTTTTGCAGCCAAAATAGGACACTGCTAGCTATTAATCAACATTTAAATGATATACAGTTAAAAATACATGGCTATGAACATTCAAATCAATACGTAGAAATATTTCCAATCAAATGGTGACATAATATTAATAATTGATACAAAATTGACAGAGCTGTAATCGTTCAAAACCTGACCACATTTCTAAGTGTATTTTTCTTGAGTTTCTAATTTGCACCCCTATATAGAAAACAAAAATGTGTTCCACATTAAAAGTTGTTCAAAAGTGCGGAAAGACCATGCTTGTGCAGCTTCTCCGAAAGAATTTTTATGGAAACTGAATCAAAAGCCCCCTTTATGTCTAAGAATACTGATGCCATTTGCTTCTTGCGAGCAAATGCCATCTGAATTTCTGTGGTAAGCAGCGCAAGGCAATCGTTCCTTTGCCTTTACGGAAGCCAAATTGTGTATCAGAAAGCAAGCCATTTGTTTCCATCCATTTGTCGAGACGAAACAGAATCATATTTTCCAACAGTTTTCGAATACAGGAAAGCATTGCAATCGGCCGATACGAGTTGTGGTCGGAGACTGGTTTGTCCGGTTTCTGAATAGCTATAACTTTCACTTGTCTCCAGTCTTGGGGGACAAAGTTCTTTTCGACAAACTTGTTGAATAAGTTCAACAGACACTTTTTCGCGATATCAGGAAGATTTTTAAGTAAGTTGAATTTTAGTTTATCGCACTCAGGTGCATTGTTATTGCATGATAATAGGGCAAGAGAGAACTCCGTAATCGAAAATGGGGTATCGTTACCAGTACATCGGGTGGGCGCGGCGCGATAGGTGTTTAGTTTACGAACAAAATCCGGGCTAACTTTCTTGGCGAAATCAAATATCCAGCGATTCGAATACTCTACAGACTCATTATTAATGGTTCCATTTCGCATGCGACGGGCTGTATTCCACAGAGTGGTCATCGACGCCAGTAGCCAAGTTTTTTCGCTTTGATCAGATTTTGCATAGTCTTTTCTAACGATGCGTATTTTTCGTAGTCTTCGCGATTCCTACTGTTGCCGAATCTTTTACACGCGGATGACTTAATTTTATACATTTCTGAGCATTCCTTGTCCCACCATGGGATTGAAGGTCGCTCAGTGATTGTAGTTTTGGGTAATCGTTTGGTCTGGGCTTGCAGCGCGGCGCTGAGGATCAAGTCAGCTAGGGATTTGTATTCTTTTTCTAGCGAATCTGGTTGTTTCGTTTCGAAAGCTTGGGATATCGCGGTCGAGTCATATCGACTGATGTTGGTGTTTGTGCACCAGTGGATATTGAAACCAAAATCGGCAGTGTTATTTCACCCGTATTTAAAATTGTCATATTGAAGTTGTCGCACAGATCATGAATTAACGAAGAACGGTTATTATCATATAGGCAGCCCCACCCCGTACCATGCGAGTTAAAGTCTCCTAAAACTAACCGCGGAGTGGGAAGAAGCTCCATGATGTCTGCAAGTCGTCGATGCCCTATCGAGACTGGGAGGTATGTGGATAGAAGCTATACAAAGATCTTTGCCTCTAATTTTGATTTGGAAAGCAACAATTTCAATGCCCAGGATCGAGGGGAGGTTAATTCGATAAAATGAATAGCACTTTTTGATCCCTAAAAGTAACCATCCATAGGAGTCTTCTCAATCCAGGCATATAATGTTGAAATTGTGGAAGTCAAAGTTTATATTTGAAGTAAGCCATGTTTCACACAATGAAAATACATCGCAATTACGAGAATTTATCAAAAATTTGAAGGAATCTAGTTTTGGGATGATACTTCTGCAATTCCACTGGAGTATAGTGATCATACTCTCGATATCTGTAGGTAGTTCAGTCATCGATAGATACGATCGCTGCAAGGAGGGGCCATTGTTCTGTCAACTGTTTTAAAAATGGTCTTACTGTTGGTAATAAAGCCGTTAGAATACTTTTAAGAGGATCAGTTATATTGAAGGCTGTTAATATCCAGTCCACGATATCAGAGAATTTTAGTAATCCAGAGTTTGTCGGATTTTCTGGTTGTGTTTTGGGATCACTTGAGTTTTTCGGTGTCCCTGGAAGCGCAGGAAATTCCTGGTTGTATTTTAGAAATCCAGGCTGTATTGGCTTCGGTTCTACGGAATTTTTTTTGTTCAATTTTAATGTTTTATTTGCATTTTGATGTAGTATTTTTAGACCTTTGCGAGGAAGGTTAGGAAAGGACATAATTGGTCTTTTCCTATTTGTTCCTAGCTGAAGAGAAGAAGATCCTACGCCGGGGTCATAAGAAGCATCAGACAATATTTCCTGACAATATGCGTCTCTGAATTTCTTTGCTGGTGTCATTATCGGCAGTCACCAGTGAGCCCAAGTACACGAACTCGTCGACCATTTCCATTTCATCACCACCAATCAGAACTCGTAATGGGTGGCTTACATTATCTTCTCTCGAGCCCTCGCCTTTCATGTACTTTGTCTTTGACACATTGATGTCTAGTCCGATCCGCTTGGCCTCAGCTTTTAGTCCGATGTACGTATCTTCCATCTTCTCAAAGTTGCGTGCTATAATATCAATATCATCAGCAAAACCAAGTAACTGGACGGACTTTCTGAAAATCGTGCCACTCGTGTCTATCCTCGCTCTTCTTATCACGCCCTCCAAAGCAATGTTGAATAGCAGACACGAAAGGCCATCACCTTGCCGTAGCCCTCTGCGAGTTTCGAAGGGACTCGAGTTTATCCCCGATACTCGAACAACGCACATCACTCGATCCATCGTAACCTTGACCAAACGTATCAGTTTGTCCGGGAATCTGTAGTCGTGCATGATTTTCCATAGCTGTTCTCGATCGATTGTGTCGTAGGCTGATTTGAAATCGATGAATAAGTGATGTGTGGGCACTTTGTATTCGCGCCACTTTTGCAACACCTGACGGATGGCGAACACTTGGTCCGTGGTAGCGCGTTTGCCCATAAATCCTGCCTTATATTGTCCCACGAATTCGTTTGCAATCGGTGAAAGTCGACGGCATAAGATTTGGGAGAGTTCCTTGTAGGCGGCGTTCAGCAGAGTTATCGCGCGGTAATTGCAGCAATCCAACTTTTCGGCCTTTTTGTAGATGGGACACACTATTTCTTCCATCCAGTCCTTCGGTAAAATCTCGTCCTCCAAGATCTTGGTAACGACCCAGTGCAGTGCTTTCACTAGTGCATTACCATCGTGTTTTAGTAGCTCGCTTGGTAGTTGGTCAACGCCGGCGGCCTTATTATTTTTCAACCGGCTTACCACCTCCTCCACTTCTTGGAGGTCTAGGACCGGCAGTCTATCGTCCTCCGCACGCATTCCCAAGTTCGTTACCGCGCTGCCACTTTCGTATTCCGACACATCGCCATTGAGGTGCTCGTCGAAATACTGCCGCTACCTCTCGATCACCTCACTGTCGTTCGTGAGAAGATGCCCGTTGGAGTCTTTGCACATATCGGCCTGTGGCACATGGCCTCTGCGCGAACGGTTCACCTTCTCGTAGAACTTCCTTGTGTCATTAGCACGGAACAGCTGTTCGATCGCTTTGCGATCTCGGTCTTCCTGTTGGCGCTTTTTTCTACGGGATACCGAGTTTAGTCTGTTCCGCGCCTGTCTGTATCGCTCCTCGTTTGCTCTCGTACGGTGTTGCAGCTTGCTTGCCCAAGCTGCATTCTTCTCGGCCACTAACTGTTCACATTCGTCGTCGAACCAGTCGTTCCTTACGTTTGGAGCCGCCGTACCTAGCGTTGCTGATGCAGTGCTACCTATGGCAGAACGGATGTCTCTCCAGCCATCTTCAAGAGTAGTTGCACCAAGCTGCTCTTCCGTTGGTAGCGCCACTGCCAACTGCTGCGCGTAATCTTGGGCTACTCCAGCATCCCGGAGCGATGTTCAACCGCGACGTTCGGTTTCGACGTTGGGTAGTCACCGTCGAAAGGTTTGAGCGCATGCATACAGCAACCAAGTATCCCGGAATATCATTAACAAGCAACATAATAATTTTTGCTGAGTGGTACCATCTTACTGATTTAGACCATTTAACATTACCGAAAACTAAAGCAAGCTCACTAATCCATAATCTTTCACTCTATTTTTTACCGTTACATGATACGCTGCCTTCGCTAAAAACTATTGGTTTCAACGTACACCCACGAACCTTTCGCCTGACTTCCGGAGGTGTCAAGGAAACATCGCTGCAATCCAGAACACGCCCAATGAAACTGCGGTATAGATTAATATGGTGATTCTTCGGAATGTCATGATTCCGACGTACATAATATTTGGGACGAAATCCAGTAAAACGACATCATAATCCTCTATTTTTAACAATAACAAAGAAAAAAAACGAATTGTATCGATATTATTGTGAAATGACATGTAAAATACACTCTCTTCTAATTTAAGTGCAGTGAATGACCGCTAATAAAACAACAACAGCAACCAAGTAGTGGTCCGAATCTATATTCGCACTGCGGTAGGTGCGAACATTGTTCGGTCTGTTGGTCAGGTGATCTCCAGGTAGCTTTGTGGATATCCTTGCGGGGCAAGAAGGTGCTTCTGATTACCATTCCTCGGGAGGCCGCCAAGTTGACACATCGTTGGCCGTTGTTATTCGATGCGGCTGGGCCTGAATTACGCATTATCCAGTCTGGGGCCTGAATTACGCATTGTCCAGTCGTTTACCAACCAAGATAAGAAGATACATAAAAAGGATTAGTCACTGAATGTGATATTTTTGCTAATTTTGGAGGAATAAAATTTTTATTCGATCCAGTGTCGACTAATATTTTCAATGATTCATCACGATTACCATAAAATAAAAAATATGGTAACGTAGAAGTTACTCTAAAAAATTTAACTCAACTTCATTTTCTGTAGGAGTTTGTTCATATTCTTGAAAATTTGTATTTGAACAATATCTTTCTAATGACATAGTATCATTTTCTTATGACAAAAATGGTATTTGTTCGACGTATTGATTTATGTCTTCTTCATCGTATGATTCTGTTTGAATGTTGAATTGTTTTGGAGCCTTGTTAAAATCGGAGGGTCTATTAGCATAATTGATCTGCTTTGATCTGATAGATGGATCAACTTCCATAGGTTCGGGTTTGTTGATTTTTTGAAAATTTTGGGTATATTTTGCGGCTTGTTGATTTTGGAATGGTTGATTAAATAATGGAGGGGATTTAAGGAAATATTGTAGGGTCTATTATAATATTGTGGATTGAATTGTGGAGTGGATTTATTATAATATTGTTGATTGAATTGTATAGGAGGTTTAAAAAGCATTTGTTGCGGATGATGGTATTTTATTGGTTGATTATGATTTTGTGGAAGGATGTGTACTCTATTTGTTTGTGGTACATACATTCTAGGTGGTAATTTTGGTGGATTTAAATTGCTTATTGTTGAACTTATTTCATTGAATTTTGTTCTGAGAGCCGTTTTTCTGTATTCCATATTATGATACGTAATGCAATATGCATATGCATTAGCTAATGAATCAGGTTCGTGATTTTTCAAGAATTTTCCAACTTCCCCATCCAAACCTCGTAAAAAATCGTCAATTACTTTTTTGTTATACATATCAATCATTGCTTTTGATGCTTCTGGTTGATTATAAGCTGGGCATGTCTTCATTTGTTAAGCTATTAAAGACATTAATTTATTTATTTCGTCGTAATAAAATTCTAATGCTCATCGAGAGTGGTCAGGTCTCGCTTTTTCCCATAATAGGTTAATAATGTTCTTTTTATTGCATGCCAACTTATGTTAACGTTCGAATTTACCAGGGCATTGGTGGCTTCTCCTCGATTTTTTCGCCTAATTGAAGTGCAAATAGCATAAAATTTATTTTTCTGTTCAACTGTACTCAACTCATTAGGTTGATACGCTTTGACTAGTTGATCCTCATCTCTGATCCAATTACTCAATTCATTTGAAATTCCATTGAATACTGGAATTTCTTTTATTAGATCTGGTATTTTTTCTATGCACGATGGATCAACAAGCGATCCATCGGGATTCTGGTATATTAAAACGGGATCCATAAAACTAATATTTTCTTCGTCTGTCAACTGTATTGTTTCCAATACACGTAATCTAGTTAGAATCTGTTGATTTTGTTTTTGTTGTTGTTGCAACTGCTGTTGCAGTTGATGTAATTATTGGTCTGTCATTGTCAAGGTTTTAAATTTTGAAATTAGGTCGTCAATTTTTTTTATTTATTTAAACACAAAACTATAGCACTAATTGTATTAAATGGAAAAGATTCCAATCAAACTGATTCGATTGTTTTATCACTTTCTAATTTATTTTTCAATTAAAAAAATCACTTCACTTTTTTAAGAACGTGAAAAAATTAAATTACTTACAATTTTAATATATGGTCCATTCCTCTTTCGATGAACTCAGTGATGGATTTGATAACCAGAGGGAGTCCTAATTGTCCCAGTGAGGCTGCGGTGTTCCTTTTTGTCCGGTTGTCCTTCTATCAGGTCCGGTGACTCGGGGGCAATTTCTCACGGCTGCTTTTGCGGTCTAATTTGGATTTGTCGCGTACTATTCGTCGCTATTCGGGCGCCAGTTAATTATTTTACTAAACTAAATTATTTTTAAAAAACATTAATTTTATTACTCTCACTAACTTATGACTATTCGCTACCATGGATAAATCTAGACTGATTCCGTTGGACAACTGCTCTAGGGGTTCAAGCTCCAGGTTATTGTTATTCTCACCAACTAATGTTATTGTTTAGACTGCCGATTAGATTCTCTCGAAGTTATGTTGATATTTTGAATTCTTGTACCGTTTACCCATGTGTCGTGATTGTTGTTGTTGGATTCCTAAGTTGATCATCATTTAACTTGTGTGGTGGTGATTAGATTCTTTTCTGTTTTAGGAAATGGGTCTGATCTCCAAACATACGATATATTGTGCTGCATGCTGAAGATCTAATGTGATACTTACTTTACAGAAATATTACTTTCTGCTTATTGAAATCGAATTTCGAAGCGGAGTCATGGTGGATTCTGGCTCAGGTGCGACAAACGACTCCAAACCAGAATTTTTTGCGGCATCAGATGGGGTCCCTTTTCGGGTTCGTTGTGAGTTTCGAACTCTTAGGTCTTTCTGTTCTTTTCTAGGATGTTACTTTGACTGGATGTTTTGGTGTAAGACTTGAAGGCTGTGTGATGCTGATTAAACCCTTTTCGGCTTTGGAGCTGGAATGGTGTTGGTCTCAAACCATATAGTGTATTAAGTCACGCACGACAGTGACCTTTTGTGTCATATATAGGTTATCTGTGTTCTTAAGTAACTCTTTCAAATTTGTATGTATTTTGCTCCCACACAATTCCTACTTGTGTTAGTCGATCGGGAACAAATCTGTTGTGTGATTCCCGGTCGAATCTTTCTTTTCATCCTTGAGCACTTACGGTAATGGTTCGTGTTGCTGGTTATAGAGAGATAAGGGGCTGTCCATAAAATACGTCACGCTTTTTTGACGATTTTTGACTCCCCATCCCCCCTTTGTCACAAATTGTCACAGAATGAAAGATCCCCCACCCCCCCTATGTCACATGTCACGAATTCAAAATAAATAAAATTCATCTCAATACATTCTCAATATGTATGAAAAGCCATACAAATATGAGGAAAAAATCGATTTATTACATGCTGTCATTAGATTAAAAAATATCCCTAAAACTACAAAATCATCGGAATTATTTTATTAATATCAATTATATAAATTAACAAAAGTATTTGGTTGGAATTGATGAAACATTTAAATCATCTGTTTTATTCTTCCTAGGGGTACACAAATATATTATTGTTTTAGGTAAAGAATAATATTTCCTTAGTGTAGCATACAGGGCTGAGAAAATAAAGACCAAAACCTCATCAAAACAAGATCACTGCCGGAGAATCTTTTCATGATCAGTTGATCAGTGAATTTTAAATCACATCGATCAATATCGGTACTGATCTTCCGTCACACAATGGGTAGTGATTTTAAGCTAAACTGATTCTTGATTTATGTAAGTTCAATCATTGGATGATTCGATAAGCTTTGATGTTGGTGGAGGAAAATCACATATGATCAAGATAAGACATGACATGATCTACGTCTGAAATCGTTGATCTCCCGCCCTTTTTCAAATTGAGTACAGGGTCCGGCACTCGAAGTGTAACCAACTTCAGACCGTTCGCGCAGCTGACGCACGGGCATCAGCTCTCTAGAAATTTGCTAAATGACAGTTCGGAGTTGTATTGTTTACAAGCGCAAGAAAGCATTTTGCCAAAAGTGAACGCGAAAAAAAATCTTGACTTGAGAGAGCGAAGGAGTTGCTTCGTTTGGCCGAAAGCGGTCAATTTCCGAACATTGTATTTTCTGACGAGAAAATTTTTCCAATTGAGCAATTCGTAAACTCTCAAAACGATAGGGTTTACTTGACCGACCGTTCATACGAGAATTTGAGTCATCGATTGGCCACCAGGAGGCAGCACCCGCAACAGATAATGGTTTGGGCCGCTGTAACCGCAGATGGGCGCTCTCCAATCGTTTTCATCGAGCCTGGCGTCAAGGTAAATGCGACATATTATCGGGAAAGTATTCTGGAGGTTGCTTTGAAGCCGTGGGCAGACAAACATTTCGGTGGCTGACCGTGGACGTTTCAGCAGGACTCGGCACCGTCTCACAAAGCTCGAGTGAACCAAGAATACCATAGTCAAGGGAAAAGGTGGTCATATCGAGCAAAAGTGTATTGATTTTGAATTTTTTATTATTTTTACACATTTTGTACTTTGAATTAAGTAAAAGTAATTTTCCAAACTGAATTTATGGCCTTTTTAATTGGTTACACTTCGAGTGCCGGACCCTGTACAATTGAATAAACTGCGTCAGAATCAGATAAAAGAAATATTATGATATACTATTATCAATGCTAGAAAAGCAAATTACTGAAAAAATTGTCAGTGCATAACTTAAGTTAAACCGTTTGAAGGCATCTTTTTCTTATTTACTCATATTAGGCAAAATTTATTAATTTCGCTAATTTACTCGCTCCTCCGTGCACTTTCGCTGATCACAACAGAAATGATTTCCTGCAACACTCATTTCCGAATTTACAAGAAGTAGCTTTTTCATCAACAAATACACACTATAGAATGTAAACGTTTATTGTGGAGATTTTTTCAGGAAATAGGGCAAACCAGTAATATAATTAGGTATTTCAAAAATGCGCTCATTTAAAATATTGGACGTCACATTCCAAAAACCTACCCCCTCCCCCTTGCGGCGTGACGTCTTTTATGGACAGCCCCTAAATGTCTTCTATTGGTAAGACTAAAATGGCTGCTCAATCTAATCAAGTATCCAGAGATTTATTGCGGGAGGATGTTACTGCCTTAATTTCATCCAATGAGACTTGCTCTGATGGGATGATGGTTGATGGTGTGAGTCCACCCGTTGTAGATAATCCGGATTCAATTTATTTACTGCCATCTTATATTTCGACCGTCGATGCTAAAAAGCAAGATGCGCCGAAAAAGAAAAAGAATTTGAACTAAACGACCGTATGGGCTACGATACGGTGTTGTCTGGTTTTCTACTGAGAACAAGGACAGTCGCGTCAGGCTCATTCATAAGTAGGAAATTATAAATGATAAGGCCAGGTTCGTAATTGAACTTTATAGCCTTCATCAAAATAGTATTCCTCTTTTGGTATTTCTTGGAATAGCAACGAAAGCTTGAAAGCGATCGATGTTTAAAAAAAGTTAAATTTCCATAACCCGAACACTCCGGTGCTTCGATGGAGGATCCTGAAGTCCAACTCTAGTGTTGCAGGTAGTCAGTCGATTATCTGCAGAATTGATGATGAGTCTCTTGATGTTTAGAAGAAGCTCGAATTCAGAATGAATTATGGATTTCATAAGGTGACAGCGCGTGTCATAAGACACAAACTGTCATCTGATATAGTAAAACTTTAAATCTTTACGGAGACACGAAGTTATATTTTCGGCCAATAGGCACTCATAATGCATTCAGCATTCCTTCTGGAACGCTTAATGTTTTACAAGCAAATATGAAACACCAATTCCCTTCAGGATTAGGGTGTCTCAATCTGCTTTCTAACCAGCAGAGCATTCTGCATCCCTCCGGGAGTGTAGAAAAGCTTTGTACATTATTTGTGTTTCGTGTTGTCTTACTCACCCCCTAAACTCTTCTCTCCCATATCCCATCACAACAGGAAAATTATGTGAAGACATAGACAAAGGCAAAGCACAAATCTCCGATAAACGCGGAGAACGTGCCATCTGAACAATTACTTTCTGATTCCTGATTCAAACCTTTTTAATAAACACATTTGATTCAGCTCGACGAACTGAGCAAATGTCTGTGTGTGACAAATATTATCCCTCACTTTTCTCAGAGATGGCTAAACCGATTTTCACAAACTTTGATTCAAATAGAAGGTCTCATGGTTCCATATAAAGTTCCTGATTTTCATTTGGATCCGACTTCCGGTTCCGGACCTACTGGGTGATTTGTACCAAAATTGTTAAAATAATGTCACTCATTTTTCTCGGAGATGGCTGAACCGATTTTCAAAAATTTGAAAATCGGTTCAGCCATCTCCGAGAAAAATGAGTGACATTCAAATGAAAGGCCTCGTGGTCTTATACAAAGTTCCTGAATTTTATTTGGATCCGACTTCCGGCTCATGCACTACAGGGTGATGCACCAAAATTGTGAAAATAATGTCACTCACTTTTCTCGGAGATGGCAAAACCGAATTTCATAAACTTAGATAAAAATGAAAGGTCTCATGGCCCCATATTGAGTTCCTGAATTTCATTTAGATCCGTCTCCCGGTTTTGGAACTACAGGGTGATATACACCAACATTGTGAAAATAAAGTCACTCACTTTTATCGGAGATGGCAGAACCGATTTTCACAAACTGAGATTCAAATAAAAGGTCTCATAATTCCATACAAAGTTCCACAATTTTATTTGGATCCAACTTCCGGATCCGGAATTACAGGGTGATATGCACCATAATGTGGAAATAATGCGTTAAAAATGTAAAAAAAATGTTACTCATTTTTCTCGGAGATGGCTAAACTGATTTTGACAAACTTAGACAAAACATAAAGGTCTCATGATCCTATAAAAAGTTCCTGAATTTCATTTGGATTCGTCTTCCGGTTCCAGAACTACAGGGTGATATGCACCAAAATTTTGAAAATAAAGTCTCTCACTATTATCGGAGATGGCAGAATCGATTTTCACAAACTGAGATTTAAATCAAAGGTCTAATGATTCCATACAAAGTTTAACAATTTCCGTTTCCGAAATTACAGTTTGGTATGCACCAAAAATGTGGAAATAATGCCTTAAAAATGTGAAAAAAATGTCACTCACTTTTCTAGGAGATTGCTAAACCGATTTCCACAAACTTCCAATTTTTATTCGGCTTAAACCCTTGCTTCCGGAGGTAGGACGCTTAGTGTAAAAATGTCAGTTTGAAATTTTTTTTTCATAAGCTACCTCTTTATATTTGCTAGCTAATTTCCCTAGTTTGCCGACCATGAGAGTCTGTAACCAAATAAATCAACCATTTATAATCCCATAGAAGATCTGCTGAATTTTATTCAAGCTCGACTACTAGTACATTTTCTTCCAAAATTCAAATCTTGAATCGTAAATAAATTGGTAGGTCATATTAGTGTATGGTTGAATGAACCGAATGTCACAATGCCTATATCCAGCTTTTGGTTGCGGAAGTACCAACAGTAGTAATTAAATGTAATAAAATGTAGCTCACTTCACTTTCTCACACATGATTAAATAGATTTTATAGAACTTAAATTGAAATGTAGTATATCAAGGTAGAAGTATTATGCAACAGAAATCTTCAAAACTATTTCCTAAACTTTTTGCCTTTCTCATATAGAAAGGTTATGCAATCACTGTGAAAACCGACTTGTTAACCGAGGCCCGGAGGGCTGAGTGTCATATACCACTCGACTCAGTTCGTCAAGTACGCAAAAGGTCTGTGTGTGTGTGTGTGTATGTGTGTATCTTTTCTCGGAGATGGCTGAACCGATTTTCACAAACTTAGCTTCAAATAAAAGGTCTTGTGGTCCCATACAAAATTCCTGAATATTATTTGGATTCGACTTCCGGTTCCGGAATTAGGCGAAAAATGGTGAAAATAAGTGCACTAACTTTTCTCAGAGATGGCTGAACCGATTTTCACAAACTTAGATTCAAATGAAAGGTCTTGAGGTCCCATAACAAATTCCTGAATATTATTTGGATCCGACTTCCGGTTTGGGAGTTATGGGGTAAAATGTGCAAAAAAAAGAAAATATGTTTTCTAACTTTTCTCATAGATGGCGCGACCGATTTCCACAAACTTAGATTTAAACGAAAGGTCTTATAGTTCCATAGATCGCTATTGAATTTTATTTCGATCCGACTTTCGGTTCCTGAATTACAAGGCAATATGTGCAAATCTATGAGAAAATGTGCAATCGATTTTCTCGGAAATTTCTTAACCGATTTTTATGGTCTTGGAATTGTTTAAAAACTACAAGGATCAGCCCCATGGGGTTGTTCGAGCCGTTGATGTGGAACAAGGCAAACAAAATTTCTAATGATCTACAATCAAAAAGTTCAATCAATCCGAATCAACACCGAACATCATTTGTCTTGATTTGCATTTGTTTTATGACCGACGAAATTACACCATTATCCCAAATGCATGCAATTATATCTTTGTACATACTTGCGATTTCGATAATTAAGCTTCTCTTCGCCAAGCTTGTGTTCAAGTTTTTTATGCAAGCAGTTTTTTTAGCGTTAAGTTTTTCTACCATTCTGCGATTTCGGTTGAAGCGATAAACTATTTTTCATTATCAATCGAGTTCATCTAATATAAATTAGAAATTAATCTTAAGCACTCAAAATTTATCCAGGGGTAGTTTTCAATTTCTCATGGGGAAACGACATAACATGGAATTCCGAGCTTGCATGACATAAGATCAGAGTATACCAATTAAGGGCTGACGCAAGTGTGTTTTAGGGCGTTTTAAAGGGCTTTTTAACGCTTCAAATCTGATTTTCTCAGAAACGGTGACGAATATAAAAAAAACCCAACAGACAATCTCTAAGAAATTTAGTTTAGATTATTCTGTGAGAATTTCAGAATGATTGTTTGACTTTAGCGATTGGGAAAGTCTTTTTTCTGAAGGAAGAGTTGCATAGCTGAAAACGGTAACTTTCAACTTGTTCATTGAAAATCTCGCCTTCAAAAGCATGGATCAAAAATCTATCTTGACAATGTCTAGATAATTTAGTTTAGATGCGATTAGTGCATAAAATCATATATGTTGTCGCGATGAAAATTAAGTGAAAGTTATTTTTGTGGAGGTAAGTCGATTTCTATGTCGGCGCCATTTTAGTTCCCAGGTAACGTAACGAAACATGAGAGAGAAATAAAATCGGCTCATCAAGACTGCCAAACAAGCGGTAGCTTTATTGGATTTTATGTGATGTAGTCAAACTTGTAACCGAAAATATCAAAACTTTCTTGGCCACCCGGCCACATCGAGAGTCATTTTACACATTTACGAGAGAGCATGAAGAGAAATGTAATACGCACAGCGAGCGACACGGTTTTACGCTAACAACTGGCATCAGCCCTTAAAGCTTCAAATCGTTTTATGGCACGTTTTTGTCTTGCTGTCTAGCAACAACCTATCTCTAGCATGCTAAGAATAGGACTGAAACGTTAGCTTTAATTTCGCTTCTATTTATAGATTCGCGTGCTTCCAACAGCTTCGCTTTTGCATCGATTGACCAATCAGAGCGATGCTCTCTCTTTGATACATCGCTTACTCCTTCAAAACCGTCGACTATGGCAGGGAAATCCGGTATGCTGGAATTTTTTTGCAGACAAAATAGGACACTGCTAGCTATTAATCAACATTTCAATGATATACAATTCAAAATACATGGCTATGAACATTCAAATCAATACGTAGAAATATTTCCTATCAAATGATGAAATAATATTAATAATTGATACAAAACAGACTGAGCTGTAAGTGTTTAAAACCTGACCACATTTCTACGTGTAGTTTTTGATTTGCACCCCTAATAAAGATGTGTTCCACATCAAAAGTCTCCACAAAGATGATCCAGATCCGATTTCCGGTTCCGGAATTACAGTGCAATTAGTAAAAATTTTCAATTTCGTGTGTATTTTTTTTTCTCGAGCGGTGACGACACGAGATGCACATTTTTATAAAATTTATTGGTAAATTCATCTAGTTGGCAGACCTTGTTAGTTGGTGGGTATATAAATCTACTTTGAGACTACTATTGTCCGGTTTCTGTTTCCAAACGCACCGGTAATAGTGAAGAAAAGCTCCAAACCTGGAACTCATTTCGATTTCGCATCAACGGTTAAACCGATTTTCACAAATCATTATTCAAATTAAAGCTCTCAGTGTCTTAAAAGATACTGTGCAATTTCATCTAGATTCGACTTCCGGTTCCGAAATTATAGGCAATGAGTATTAAAACTTTCATACTGTCATACAAAATTATGCAAAATCGGCACGTGCTGGTACGGAAGAAGAAGAAAACGCATCCGCCTAACACACAGCGTGCTTTGTTAAATTTTATTGCCACATTTAAATCTATATTAACTTGACATAGCTGTTTACAAATCGAAAAGGTGATGGTAGTTTTGGATTTTACTCAAGTTTAAAAAAACCTTGTCAGAATATAGTTAATATAAGAAAGGCATCATCATACCACTAGGTGGATTAAAACAGGTTTTTAATTGTAGTATTTCTGGGAATTTCTGCTGTAATATACAGGAGAAAATGAAAATGAGAAACGCATCATTACACCACTTGTTGGATTAAAACAGATCTTATTTACTGTGAATCAAAACATTTGCTTTTTTCCCCCCCTGGTTTAAAGGTTACTTAAAGTTTAAAATCGAATTATACAGTTGATACAGATAATCAAAACATGAAAATATATATCTATGACGATTATCGGTATTATAATAGAGTAAATATTAAAGTTGATTTGCAAAACAACAATTGACTTATTATTTTTAACAAATTATATCACCAATATTGTACTTGAATACAATACGCTTATGGATAACCTCACATAATTTATGAAAAATGCATGTTTTTATAACCCAGTTATTATATTTTTAATCTCTTTCCAACTGTCTTAAATATTCATTAGTTTCCTGGTCACTTAACGTTTATCGTGGTTTGATATGAAAAAAAAATCTCACGATGGGATAACTAACAATTTTGAAAAAATAGTTTTCATTTGATTAAAAAAAATTGATAATTTCGTCGAAGCTATAGATTACGAGTTGCAATTGTTCATAAATAATGTTGCTTAGAATACATACGCATTTTTCAAAAATTAGTCATGAGTGAAAAAAAATCTCGAGACTATTGAAATGACACATGCAAAGTTTCATGTAAATGGAATGGTGTTGTGCCAGAATGTTACCATTTATGGACGGTTCAGCTCAGAATTGCTCCATACGTGATTGAACTGCAGCTTTTTAGAATATATTCGCCATTACTTTCAGCAGCACAGTATTTGGTGAAATCGTCATAAACTGATATCTCACTATTCCGAAAATCTAACAGAGATAAAATAAAAAAATATAATTAGTTTTATTGCACTAAGAAGTACATAACATGTTTTTAGAATACAATTTCAAACGCCGTTTTGAAGTTGATTGTCAGCTACATTACGCTGTACTTTTTAAGATTTTTAAAATATATGGATGGGTATAACATCATTCAATATATGGATGGGTATAATATCAAATCATTCGAAAAACCATGCGTCTCCATCAAATTATAATCCGATGGAGTCGCATGGTATTTAGTTCTATAATCGTACACCTTCAGAACTAAATAGGGTAACGGCTCCCTTCATTACTTTGAACATGAATAATATTTTAAAACCTACCTGTACCAAACTGTGAAATGTTTTAAAATGATTATAGAAGCTATTGTTACACTTTCCTATTGAAAGAAATGGTTTTAAGTTCTTCGGTTATCGTTTTTTTCATTTCAAATAAACTCACTTTACAATTTAGGACATATTTTCGTCTCAAGATTTACAGTTCGTCATGTTTCTGATTATCTACTAATCGATTCGTCTCAAAACATGATCACTTTTTCGCACAATCACACTACCATTGAATGCTGGATGACTTCATAATTAGTAATGTTCACTTGCTACTTGTTTAATTAACGATTTAATACTTCAAAAACTACCCGACAAACAATAAAAGTCTTTAAAAATATGAGATGAAAGTTTTTCACTTAGTTCACTTGATTGCGCTTTGTTTTCATCTCATTTGGTTTCGCAAAGTTGCCAAGTTATCTCATAATGTTACAAATCAAAAATTGTTTTTCTTCTTCAAAATCTCATCAAAAAGTATGTTTTTTGGTATCCGTGACATTAGTTTAATTATATTATTGATATTAATATTTCAATAAAACTGTTTTGGCTTCGAATATTACCAGGAATAGCATGTTAAATACTAATGAAAAAACCATTGTGGCAAATCTAGTAGCACTGGTTTCATTCCGCTATACGTCAACATAACGCTGTGAAGTGTGTGTGTTTCATCGGCTGTGCACAGAGATGCCAGATATTTTTTCATAGAAAATATGTATTACGTTGCATAGAAACTCTATATCTGGTCTATCTGTTTTCACTAATAAAATGATGTTAAATCTGTTTTCACTAATAAAATCTGTTAACATCATTTTATTAGTGAAAACAGATAGACCAGATATAGACTTTCTATGCAACGTAAAACATATTCTATGAAGATATCTGGCTTCAAATAGTTCAAATTGGTTCCAAATTTTAATATAAATGTTTGTCAGTGTTCATAATCAATTATCTACATAAAAGATTTCCACTTTAACATGTGATTTATCCGTTGATTAATAAACTTTTAAAGAATCATCGCAATCAAATACTAATAGATACTCAGAGAGAACCTAGGTCTAATTTTTTACTTCTTTTTTTCTATGAACCTGTACAAATCTGTATTAAATTTAGGAAATCTTTACAAAAGCGGTACTTTGGTTTAAACCAGTATGCGAACGCAAAAATCTATACAATACATATAAATCTGTATAAATGGCATCTCTGGCTCTACACTTTGTTTTAAGAAGGGCTAATGAATAAATAGTAACAATCACAGTTTTGTTTTTATTTAAAGTTCACCAATTTAACTTTTCAGTAAAATTTTAAATTTAAAGCGAAAGGTAACGGAAACGACTGAAAAATTTTTAAACGTTGAAATGATTTCCAACTGGTTCTAAAAATATCGTATATTGTCTCATAGTTGGCATTAGGCCGTTTTTAAGAAGAATTCTGACATTTTGAACCTGAGAGTGTAATAGTGGAATATTTCGTTTTGATTGCTGTCGCCATTGCTAATTTATAGGTTGAAAAAAGGATCAACTATAGGATGGATAAAAATTCATTGAGATGAAATTAGGAGCAGAGTAGTGAACATTTCATAAGTGTTTCATGCTGTTTTATGAACATTATTTTGATTTCCAAGGAATGTGAATCAAATCTCAATGTGGAGCAAGGCGAATGAAGCAGTAATATGAAATAGTTATAGTGATTTTAGTAGCTAAATCGAGGTTCGAAGGCGACTTCCTTACAAATGAGATGAAATAGGGAGCCCTTACCATATCATGCATTTCTATCTATAACTTGAGTTCAGGGCTTGAGTATCGACGTAATTAAAAATGATAAGGGGTGTAGCCGGGTTTTCATATAAGACTGCCCCCAAACAGAAAACAAATTGATATACGCTGTTTGAAAGGGTTTATATTGTAGATGATTTTCCCAAAATTTCAACCCCCCAGCTGCCATATTGGTGGAGTCAGGGAGGTTCTCCTGATTTTCATTTTATTCAAAATTTTCAAAAACCTCTTTAGCAAAAAAATTGATAAAAATCAAGAATATTCTAGAAATTATGGAAAACTTTCTGATTTTTTTCAGAATTTTTCAAAATGCATTTCATGTGAAAACAAATGTTCAAAATTTTCGAATTTTTTATAATCGCACTTACAATTTTGGTACCACTCTAGATTTTACATAAAAAATAAATGATTTAAAATCATACATCATCATACATTACGCTGTATTTTTTCAGATTTTTAATAAATGTGGACGGATATAATATTAGACTTTAAAAAAATCTTTCGGAAAACCATGCGTATGCATCAAATTGTCATCATCCGATGGAGACGCATGGTATTTAGTTCTAAAATCATATAGCACATGCCCTTAGAACTAAATACCATGCGTTTTCATCTACAACTTAAGCTCAGGGCTTGAGTATATACGTAATTAATATTGATTAAAGAATTTTATTCCTTATGTTATTTACACACGCCTGGGTCGATTTACCAAGCAATGATGTAGGGAATGCATTAGTGAACATGTGTGCCCGTGGACGGTTGTAATTCGTTTCTAACTTGCGGTATAGTCTGGAGGTTTCGAGGCTAGCTATTAGTAGTCCTAAGAAATACTATAAACCAGATAGAAATCAAGTAGAAGCGCCTGCAACAAGTATCGAAGACCCAAAAAGAACATATTAATTCGCATCGTCGATTTTCTATCTATTTTTTCAGTGTTTTGCTATTTTCTGAAGAGGACCTCTTTATTAAACAGTTTCGGGAAATCGTATTGTTTTATTGCTTTAATCGAAATATGTATTAACTAAGAATGAATGAGAAACTAAGCTATGTATAAAAATTGAATTTTAAACGCTTTCGGAAATATATTTCATCGAATTTACTTGCACTTAGTGGTCTTTCTCTGTTGTTTCGTGGGGTACTTTTCTCACGTATCAGCTCAAGCCCGTTTATTATGTATCTAGAAGTCATCTCCATACAGCTCAGACTATGACCACTCTTTACCTCCATTTGATCGATCCACTTTGCTCGCTATGCTTCTCTTTTTCTTGAGCCTTCCGAATCATGCGTTTGGTATCTAAAAAAAGAACTAAAATTTTTATTGTCCTTTAGATTTTTTACTTAATATAGTTATTTTTGGATTTGAATACAATAAATGTAAAATAAATGTAAAACTGCTTATCAGTTCATAAATAAAAACTTAAAATTGTATATTAAAACCTAAATATGTGTCAATTCATTAGTTCTGATTCATGTTTCTCGCACTGGTCCTTCCTTATGAAAATTCTTTCTTAAGCCCTGACCTCAAGTTGTAGATGGAAACGTATGGTGTTTAGTTCTAAGGGCATGTGATATATGATTTTAGAACTAAACACTATGCGATTTATGGGGACGCATGGTTTTTCGAATGATTTATTTTTTTAAAGTCTGATATTATACCCGTTCACATTTTTTAAAAATCTGAAAAAATTACAGCATAATGTACTCATAAATGATTTATTTTTTGATGTAAAATCTAGAGTGGTACCAAAATTTGAAGTGCATTTAAAAAAATTTGAAAATTTTGAACATATTTTTTCACAAGAAATACATTTTGAAAAATTCTAAAAAAAAATCAGAAAGGTTTCCCATAATTCCGTAAATATTCCTGATTTTTTACAATTTTCTTGCTAAAGAGGTTTTTGAAAAATTTAAATAAAATGAAAATTTTGGGAAAATCATCTCCAATATAAATCTTTTTAAACAGCGTTGTTCTCGATCGGAATTTAGATGAATGTCTTGAAACACTTTAACGTCCATTAATTTTGCTGATCAGGATCTGGAATGGTATGGTCGCACTTGCCCATTGGGCATTCATGTTCACTTTCGTATAAATTGAACCCTTCATTACTGAGAAAAAATGCACTTAACTGGCTTTAAACTTTATTTGCTCTGCTATCTATGTGAACGAGATAAACAGACGTGATGCGATGGAATGTTGGAACTGAACTAACTGCTAACCTAGCAGACTGGCCGCTGCAACGGTTCAGTGGTGAATATAGCGCACGATCATGCCCGATCTATTACTACCTGTGATAAAAGAGATTGAGAGATACATACTACGAGACGATTGTTTGGATCTCATCTGGGTTGCTAAGTTAGTGCTTTCCTAAACATGCCGGCGCCTTGAAACCGACGGCGTTTCAATTATTATTTGGCATAACCGACACAGAACTTTCCTAGCTTCTTATATCTTCTATTTACTTTTACAATTACTGATAATATGGATTCAATTTCACTTTTCGAGCTGCTTCAATACTGGACGTAGATGTTACCGAGTTCATTCAGTAGGTTTCTTCCTTCAGTGATTCTGGATTGATTATTGAATTAGTCTTCTGCTGATGATTCTCGTGTAATATTATTGCTTGCATCGGGCGATGCTAGTAACTTCTTTCCTTCCTTCATGTGATACCTGTGCATATCTTTTGATTGGTTGTTGATGATTTCCTCAGAATGGATGTAGTATTTTGACAAGAAATTTTGTAAAACCGGAACAACTTTCCCACACAAGCTTTTTTGGCGCTTGCTAATGCTTCACGAAGAGGATACTTGTGTGATGTGTTTTTCATCTTGCTCGTAGGTTCGGTGATTTCAACTGAAGAGACGGGATGATCAGGCCCAAACTCAGATGATTATCCGAAACTGAATGGAGGTGACACCATGGCTGAGCTCCAAACAAGAAATAATGATAAACAATGAAATTATAAATCTCAACCAACATGACTAAATTATTTCTTTTTCCTTCACCAGTGAACAAAATGTGAGATGCATGTACAAATGAGATGATTCCTTTTTCCAAATGATGTAGTGTAGATGACCTTAACGATGATTTCAGACCCGGGGACCCGAGACAGGAAATCCTATGGCTGAAAAATATTCCATGATTTTTTTCAATGTAATGATAAACAAAAACTTAACTGGACTGCGAAGGCACTCACTAAGGAGTCCTCCGCACCGATGTAACAGTAGAATTAGTTTCCATCTGTTGATGGTGGTTTGACGTTGTCTCGTATCGGTAGAACGCAAAGTTTGGAGATCCCCCGATCAAAGCAACCGTCCTTCGTGCGCACACTGACGACGCAAATGTTTCCGTTAGTTCCGTAGAAAACCTTTACAACACGTCCTAGATTCCATCTTTGTGGTGGGGCATTTTCATCCTTTAGTAATACCATCGTTCCTTTTGCGACATTGTCTCTTTGCTTAGTCTATCTGGTGCGATTGTGCAGATCAGATAATTATTGAGTACTCCACTTTTTCCACATTTGTTGATTTAAACTCTGCGCACGCTGCCACATGGACATCCTGTTTGTTGGCATATCCTGAAGATTTGGTTCTGGAATCGCAGTCAATGGACGATGCACTAAGAAATGCTCTGGAGTGAGCGCTTCAAAGTCCTTCGGATCACTACTGACCGATGTTAGTGGACGCGAATTGAGAATGGCCTCGATCTGTGCTAAAACTGTTAGCATTTCATCGATGTTCAGAGTTGTTAAGCCAATTGTTTTCTTGAAATGATTTTTGAACGATTTTACTTGAGCTTCCCATAACCCACCAAAGTTGGGTGTACGTGGCAGAATCTTTGGCAACAGTACCTTGAAATTGCTGTACGTGAAATAGAAGAAATAGTTTTTTGAGCTCTCTTTTGGCACCGATGAATGTTGTTGCGTTATCGCACATTATCAGTTGCGGTTTTCCTCGGCGATCTACAATTCGCTTCAGTGCTGCTAGGCAGCCTTGAGTAGTTAGATCGGCGACGAGCTCTAAGTGAACTACACTCACTGCCAAGCATACAAATATTGTTACGTAACTCTTCACCGGGCTAGTCCGACGGTTGGGATAACTGATAAGAAATGAACCGCAATAATCCACCCCTACCTTCAGGAATGGTGATGATGGGGTAACACGTTCGGATGGTAAATCTGCCATTAGTTGCTCTAGAGCCTTTGGTCTTCGCCTGAAACATGGTATGCAATCATGACTAAGTTATGAATCTCAATTGGCCAAAACCTTTCCCGCACTAAAGCAATAAGCAACTGTTATCCTGCGTGGAAGAAACGAAGATGGTAGTGTCTCACAATTTGCATTGCAAAGAGATGTCTTCCGTCTAGGATAAATGGATGCTTCCTGGAGACTGATATTGGCGCGTGATGAAGCCGTCTGCCAAAACACATAATGCCCTCAGGAAACAGACATGGGTATTTTGGATTTGAACTCTGCAGAAAACACTTTTGTTGCGAAAGCCGAACAAGAACTAGTACTGCTTGCTCTAATTCATTATGCAATATACTTTCTGTTTTTCTGTACGCTCTGTTACAACCTTGTGCATTGAATCGGAAGCATCGGAGTTCAAGAATTGCACTAGGTGGAATAGCTTGTGAGGGAAACGGCGACGAAGGTCGCTCTTCTAACAACGTCGGTCTTCTGGTTTGGACTCAACAGTCGTTGGCCAGTATTGTCTGGCTTGCGATAGCCAAGATGGACCATTGGACCAGAGAGACTTGTACTGTAGTTGGGCTGGAGAGATTTCGCACGAAATAAGATCTACCGGATTTTCAATACCCGGGACATGATTCCAGATGCTGTTCTTGGTAAGGTGGAAGAATATGGATGGTTGGTAGATGTAACAGTTCCGTTACCGATGCCTTGCACCCTCAAGTACGAAGGTGATTCCCTGAATTTCAGTCTGTTCGAAAAACTAGTAGTCATGTAACAGAACTCGGAGCAAGAATTTAATAACGTTCTGGCGAATGAAGAATGTCCAAACTGATCCTCCACTCGAATAATCGCGGTGGACATGAGAATCTTTGTAGGTGTTGCTTGTGTAACAGCATTAAAGGTAGCTTTGGTCTGTGGTGGGTTCTGAGTGAGTGGTTTAAGAGCCGTTACGGATTACAGGATTTGAGTTTGTAGCCTTTGTTTGAGTGGGTGTTTGAGTGAGTTGATGTTGTATTTGACTTTGTGGATTTGATTTAGTTTGTTGCGATTTTGGGTCTGCTGTGTGTGGTCCAACTTGCGCTGATGGAGCGGGAGATTTAACTGGACGAGTGCCACCAATTGTGCTTTCATAGTGCAGCAAAGTATGATGTTTATCACCGCACCGGTTACAGGATCCTCTCGAACAACTATCAGCATAATGTCCTGATGACAAACAATTCCGACACAATCTCTTTCGATTCACATCCTCCACACGTTGAGCCACCGTCATCATCTTGAACTTGTTACAGCTAAACACTAGGTGAAATGATTCTCCACAACATAAACACTTTTTTAATTGACCAATTGACCAAAAAGCCATCTATTTATTTGAAACAACATTAACTGGTCGCATCCGCATCAAATAAACACTGTGCATTGGTCACGCAAAAACGCAATTAAGGTTTCATATGATGGCACTTTCTTGGAGTTGTGATGGGTTTCCCACTGTCGAATGGTAACTGTATCTAGACGAGAACACACCATATGTGCAAGTAACGTTTACTAGTTTGCAGGATTCTCGCCTATCTTTGCTAGCATTTGAAGATTACGATCAAACTCACTGATCAGATTATTGAGTACATCGCAGCTTTCTTTTCGCTTTGGCTGAATCGAAAATAAGGCATCCAAATGGGCAATTTTTCCTCTAGCATCTTCCATTCGCTGAAAGCTCTACGGAACAAATCTCCTGAAATGCTTCACCTGTCACTGAGGAACGCAAATAAATAAACTTGTCGATATCCTAAAGTTGACGATTATTGTGAATCAAACTTTGAAACGAATCCCGGAAAGTCTTTTAACTTTCCACCAAACGATGGAAGCTTTATATTCGGCAGTTTTACTCGGGATATTGGAACAGTAGCATCTTCGTTAGCAATAGTCTGTCTTGCTGGTAAAGATGTCCTAGCTCGCAACATAATCAGAGAGTGCTTGATTTCAAAATATTCTTCCTCCACAATCCATATAGCTTCATCGTATTCATCCTCTTGCTGGATTGCAAATGACTAAGCGTTCAAATCGTTGTTCAGCTGATTCTTTTAAATCAGGCGTTTCATCTTCTTCGTCTATAATCAATCAAACGAACATCGAATTGTTTCTCATGCACTTCTTTGCGAAATCCTTAGACGAACTTTGCTATCGCCTTTATAAACGTTCGCAACTGCCGCTCCTGTTTTTTTGTGCTCCTTCATCCATGGTTATGTTACACTTCAATTATTCGCACTGGTTTGTAGTATTGCTAATGTCTCACGTAAAACTATATTCTGCATACTTATCAATATAAGAGAAATACTGCAAACATCACCGTTAATTTTCACACTTGTTTATCCGAAACTTGAACACTACTAAATGAATTCACCGATATGACGGTAATTTCTAGCTTTCGATTGACTAGTGACCAAATGGATTGACCCAACAACTTAAAATATGAAGACACAGTCAAAATGAAGGACCAATGTTCTAGATCGGAATTTAGATGAATGTCTTGAATCACTTTAACGTCCATTAATTTTGCTGATCAGGATCTGGAATGGTATGGTCGCACTTGCCCATTGGGCATTCATGTCCCCACTCAGTGATTACGGATATTTCGGAATCCGTAAAGGAAATGTCACACTTTCGTATAAATTAAACACTTTATTACTGAGAAAAAAATGCACTTAACTGACTTTAAACTTTATTTCCTCTGCTATCTATGTGAACAGACGTAATACGACGGAATGTTGGAACTGAGCTAACTGCTAACCTAGCAGACTGGTGAATATAGCACACGATCATGCCCGATCGATTACTACCTGTGATAAGAGAGATTGAAAGATACATACTACGATTGTGTGGATCATATCTGGGTTGCTAAGTTAGTGCTTTCCTAATCGAGCGTATATCATTTTTTTTCTGTTTGAAGGCAGTTTTTGTATGCAAACCCGTTTACACCCTTTATTTGATGCGGGTGCGACCAATTAATGTTGTTTCAAACAAAGAGATGGCTTTTTGGTCAATTGCTTTCTCGTCAAAACATTTATTTTTCGTTAAAGGCCAACGTTTCGAAAGTTATACCTTCATCTTCAAGGCAAAATGACTACAAAAAATATATGTAGTCGTTTTGCCCTGAAGATGAAGGTATATTTTTACCAAAAAGCCTTCTCTTTATTTGAAATAATGATGAAGGAATTTCATTGCTTAGGCTATTTACACACGCCCGCATGCATCAATGAACATGTGAGCCAGCGAACGATTATAATTCATAAGGAACGACCAGTGAGGGGAACATGAATCAGAACTGATGAATTGACAAATATTTGTTCTGCCTTTCTCATATAGGAAGGCTATACAATCACTGCAAGAACCGAATTTTGAACCGAGGCCCGAAGGGCCGGATGTCTTACACCGTTCGATTCGGCTCGACGAGCTGAGCATATGTGTGTGTGTATGTGTGTGAAAAATATTGTCACTCAGTCACAAACTTAGATTCAAATGAAAGGTCTCACGGTCCCGTATAAAGTTTCTGAATTTCATTTGGACCCGACTTCCGGTTCCGGTTCGCGTGATATGTACAAAAAATGTGAAAATAATATCACTCACTTTTCTCGGAGATGGCTAAATTGATTTTCACAAACTTGAATTTAAATGAAAGGTCTTATGGTCGCATACAAAGTTCCTGAATTTCATTTGGATCCGACTTCCGGTTCCGGAATTACAGGGTGTTTGATATGATGTAACCAACTGTAGGGAAAGAAGGTCGAACCCACAAAAGAATTTTCGTGCAGTTATGATAAATCACACATACTATTTTAAAGAATAGCGTGATAGGGGCCACTGATCATTGCTGCCTTCACTTGATATTGGGTTGCGAGAAAATACAGTTCGTTCTAAACCGCTGCAAATATCTTTGGTTTTTAAAGATAACGCGAGTGTTTAAATCATTGGTCATCGTCTTCCTACAAGTTGATCCTCGATCAAGGTTGATTACAACATCTTTTGGTGCCGTGACCAGGATCATCGTGCACGCAATCTTTGGAGCAAGGCACCATTACAATCGCTACAGACGCGATCAAGACGGCTCATCCGAACACGCCATCTTACTGGCGGTAATTGCAAGACAATAGTGCTTTGTTAGTGCGGATAATTGATCAATGTCAATTATCCGCACTAACAAAGCACTATTGTCTTGCAATTACCGCCAGGCCTATTACAATAGGCAAGCGGTGAGTAGCACACCAACGCCTTGCCGGCTGCCCACGGGTACACTTTAGATTTTCCTTTTCTTCATTTCACTCGAGGTTCAGTAAACTCAGTCATTGGTTCTTCAAAATCACTGGAACGCTATTTGTGTGTAACAACTACGGATTTCCTTTTCACAACTTACGATTACGGCATGGATTAACATTGGATCATCATTAGAACTTATCGGCCAGGTTCGGGATCGCAATACGGCAACGAAATCGATTGGCTGCTGATTAAAATTTACAGTATACAAGGCATTGCAAACCTTTCCATAGGTGAGTGCATCTCCAATAATCTTCCATTATCGCAATCAGCGCTACCGGGTCTATTTCTTGATAGGATTCGCTACGTTTCAATCAACCTGATTACGTGGGCATGGATCAATCATCGTCGGCCGAAATGAGACGAAAGCAATTGCTGGCACTAAGAAGGACTACCTTGTTAGCGTCGCTTGGCCGTGCGGAAACTTTTTTGCATCGGCATGAGGTGGAACGGGACGGCTTCGAGGTATACATACGCTTGGAAAACCTCGAGGAAGTTTGGCGGGAACTATGCGAAATTCAGACCGAAATTGAGGAGAACGAAACTAGCAATGAAGGTATGTTTCTAAATCTTCGCTATCGATCATCCTTTGAAAATAAATACTTCAAAATAAAAGCTGGCATGAGATCTAAACTTACTCTTCAAATTTCTTCATCTGGCAACCTCCTTCCTACTAACCCTCAACCAACCAACACGATCAAAGCGCTGAAACTACCAACTATTTCTCTACCTGATTTCGCTGGTGATTACATGGATTGGTTAGCATTCCATGATTTCTTGCATTAATCCATTCGAATCCTGATTTGCCCGAAATGCAAAAATTTCATTATTTGCGAGCTGCACTCAAAGGCGAGGCAAGTCAAATCATCGAATCAATCGGAATAAGTGCAGCGAACTATCATTTAGCATGGCAATCATTGGTTAATCGTTACGCAAACGAATACCTGCTAAAGAAGCGTCATTTGCAAGCTTTAATTGACATCCCCGGAATTAAAATGGCAACTTCCTCTTCATTGCATGCATTGGTTGATGAGTTTGAAAGACACATTAAAACATTAAAACAGTTGAATGAGCCCACCGATTCGTGGAGTACGATACTGGAGCACCTTCTATGTATCCGATTGCACGAGGCCACACTCAAAGCCTGGGAGGATCATGCGTCCACCATAGATGATCCATCATACAAGAATCTAGTGAAATTTCTGCAACGAAGAATGTTCAATCTGATTCCTCGAGCTCACTGACTCGCGAATGGTCATCCATATTTCATCGAATGCAACCGCCGCTGTGAATCAGTCATCTGATATATGCGCGATGTGCGATCAACCGCACCCCTTACTGAAATGTTTCAAATTTTCAAGTCTCTCACTACAGGACCGACTCAATTTTGTCAACACTCGTCGTTTGTGCTCAAACTGCCTACGAAACAATCATTTTTTGCTACATCCAGGTTTTATAGATAATGATCCAGTTAATACGCATATAGCTACCATCAATCAGACACCTATATCAGAACCTGAGAGCACAAATCCCGTGCTGTCAGCTGACATATCACTGGAGTCATTAAGGGTTAGCTGGTCTTCCTTTAACGTAGCAGGAAAAAACGTGTTCATGTTAACAGCCCTAGTAATTGTCTTCGATAAGTTTGGCGAACAACGTTTAGCTCGAGTGCTACTGGATAGCGCATCTCAACCTAACTTAATAACAGAACGCTTAGCAAAGCAATTAGGTTTGCAACGATCACGAACAAATGTGATCATTAATGGAGTTGGAGGACAACCTCAGAGGGCCAGAGAATCTGTTTTGGTTCACCTTCAATCTAGAAAAACTGATTTTACGTTAGACGTTGACTGTCTCATAATCAACAAAATTACGTCGCCATTACCGTCTAATGACATACCGATTGATGAATGGAAATTGCCAACAAATTTGTTCCTAGCTGATCCGACCTTCAACAAGTGCGGAGATATCGATATGATTATCGGGAACGAACATTTCTTCACTTGCTTTACCAAGTCGTCAAAAATGCAAATATGCAAGTCACTACCACTGCTAGTCGAAAGCTCCTTCGGATGGCTTGTATCGGGTGTAGCCAACACAGAGAAACAACCCTTCACTAGCGGTGTTTTAGCAATTTCACTCCAACCTTTATAAGAGAGCATTGAACGATTTTGGGAAATCGAGAAACTATCGAAGCAACCCAATTATTCCGTCGATGAAAAGCAATGTGAGCAGTTATATTCCACTACGACCGTCCGAGACTCAACAGGTAGATACATGGTACGCACTCCTCGCCGTTTCAATTTCGATGAATTGCTTGATGAAACAAAAACAATGGCTTTACGGCGTTTTTATCTGCTCGAAAGAAAACTCAACCAGAACAGAAAGCTGAAGGATGAGTACCATAAATTCATAACGGAATATATCGCTCTGGGTCACATGAGATAGTAGAGGTTAGAACACACCCGTCCAATCGATGCTGTTTTCTCCCTCATCATGCTGTAACAAAAGAAGCTAGTACTACCACCAAAGTACAAGTCGTTTTCGATGGATCAGCAAATACCACTACAGGAAAATCGCTAAATGATGCGTTGCTTGTCGGACCTGTAGTGCAAGACGAATTACTGGCCATTGTTCTCCGGTTTCGAATGTTCCCCATAGCGATAGTTGCGGCCATCGAGAAAATGTACCGTCAGATTTTGATTCACCCTGACGACACACCGCTGCAACGCATTGTATGGCGATTTCGAGAAACTGATCCTGTTTTGGAATATAAGTTATTGACGGTCACTTACGGGCTAGGTCCGTCATCTTTCCTAGCCATTCGCACGTTGAAGCAACTTGCCCTTGATGAAGGTCACAAACATGCACTAGGTGGGCCAGCTCTACTAAAAGACTTCTACGTAGACGATTTCATAGGCGGTGCCGAATGGATCGACGAAGCTATACAGTTAAAAAATGAACTAAGAGAACTACTTAGTAGTGGTGGTTTTCAATTACGTAAATGGGCTTCTAATGAAATTATGGTCCTAGACAGTCTGCCACGAGATCAATTTAACACACAGTCTGTTATGCAATTTGAATCCGACAATTCGATAAAGACGCTCGGAATCATTTGGAACCCGAAAAGTGATATACTCTGTTTCAGTCACACTATACGACCGCAGAATGGGAACCCCACCAAACGCTCAATCTTATCAGACATTTCACAGCTGTTTGATCCTTTAGGATTAACACTCCAAATACCAAGCCCGAAAAAAAGTTGGAACGGTAACTTTGAGCTGTCATAGCTCAGCTGTTTTTCAACGGATCTCAATAAATTTTACACCCTAGAATTTTGTACAGTTCGTAGATTATTTTAGGTATATTATTATTGACAATCGGTTAGGAAAAATCATTGAAAACGTGATTTTTCCCGTTCCAGGTTTTTTTCAGGTGCAAAAAATGCCCTATCTGCTATCTAATTTTGTTTCCTTTGGCATCAACGTCGCGACTGAAAGTCGAGAGCTCCAACTTTATCGCGTCATAACTTTGTTGATAGTCAACCGATTTTCAAAATTTGTTCACCATTGGAATGGTACTAGTTTCAGAAATAGAATGCACTAAATCATACGTAAAATAGAGATGTCTACCTAAAGTTATAGAGAAAACTGTAAACAGAAAACCACAAAAAGATGGGATTTTTTACAATGGTCGTAAATATCTCTGAATTCAAAGCGATGACCTATATGTTTTTATACATCATTGGATTGCTAATAAAACCAGTTACAAATAGGGCTAAACTAGCAGTTTCTACATATTTAAAAAAATATAAAAATAAATGACAAACACTAAAAAATTTCAAATTTTAGTTATTTTTACAAAATGCTTAGAATTTAAAGCGGTGACATACACTTTTTATACATTTAATTATTGTTATAAATACTCACGATTATTTATAACAAATTAAACTCAATGTTCTGAAGGATAATCTAAAAACAAACGGCATAAACACAGAAATTTTCAAAACCGAGTGTCATATTCCATTCGGCTCAGTTCCTCGAGTACGCAAAATGTCTGTATGTGTGTATGTGTGTGTGTATGTATGTAAGTATGTATCATTTTTTGTACTCACTTTTCTCAGAGATGGCTGAACCGATTTTCAAAAACTTATATTCAAATGGAAGGTCTTGTAACCCCGTATAAAGTTCCTGAATTTAATTCGAATCCGAATTCCGGTTCCGGAATTACAGGATGATATGTGCAAAAAAATGAAAATAAGTGCACTAACTTTTCTCAGAGATAGCTGAACCGATTCTCACAAACTTAGATTCAAATAAAAGGTATAAATGTCTTATACAAAGTTCCTGAATTTCATTTCGATTCAACTTCCGGTTCCGAAATTACAAACTGATTAGTATAAAAATTACAATTTCAAATTATTTCATCACTTTGCCTCAGAGATTTCGAGGCAGATTTAAACAAAATTAGGTTCAAATGAAAGGTCTCATAGTCCTATATAATACTCCAAAGTTCCATCAGAATGCGACTTCCGGTTCCGGAATTATAGGGTGAAGTCTGTTGAAAATTAATACAGTCACACGAAACAAAAAAACATAAATAAAATTCTAGACCTCGTGACTATTCAAATCGGTAGTAATTATCAGTGGACAAATAAAATAAACCAGTTCTGGCTATCCTGATTCCTGGTTTCCGATTCCGAAAGCACCGGAAAAAGTGGTCATTTATTCCAAAATGGATCTCACTCATTTTCCTCTGCTATGGATTGACAAATTTTCACAAATGAATATAAGTTCAAATGAAAAGTCTCGTGGTCCTATATTGAATTCCTGAATTTCAGCCGACACCAATTCCGGACAACCGGTTGCGGAACTACACGGTATAGATTATTAAAATATTTATACCATTACTAAAAGTGCTAAGTGAAACACGTTAACTAATTTCTAAACTTACCTCAAAACTAGTCCAATCGATAGTCATCATCAGTAGACGGCCAGCCAAACAAGTTGATGTCGGCTTTTCTGATTCCCGGTTTTCGATTAACGACCGGATATCGTGACTAGACTCGGAAATGGATCCCAGTCACTTTTCTCGAACCGACTTCGATTGTACCGGTTCCCGGACTCCTGTTTCGGAAGTATCTGCAATAGTGGAACTCACTTCGTTTTCTCAGAAATGGTCTTATCGATCTGAGAACTGCTTTACTCTGTAGGTTATACTAGTTGATGATGAGAAAGGCATCATTATACCACTAGGTGGATTAAAACAGGTTTTTGCTTGTGCGTTTAAAGACCAACCAACTCAAAGTATCAAAAAAGGCAAACTAATATTTTTCACAATTCTGTATTTTAGGCAATATATTTCCGCTGATAGGAATTGAATGTATTTCTACCAATTTTTTTAGTTGTTTTGAGAAAGCTGTCCATATCGAGCTTGTACGGGATCTGTCCACTCAAACATTCCTCTCAGCACTAAAACGATTCGTTTCGCGACGTGGACGACCAGCGCATATTTACACGGATAACGGGAAAAATTTCGAAGGTGCCAAAAATATCTTGGAGGATATTCAACGCATTTTGTCTGATGAAATGTTAGATTCCTGGTGCAGCGACGAAGGGATAACGTGGCATCTTAGCCCTCCTAAAGTGCCACACTTTGGCGGCTTGTAGGAAGCTGCAGTCAAAGCGGCGAAGAAGCAGCTATATCGGCAACTTGCCAGCTCGCAGTTATCCTTTGAAAATCTGTCCACTGTGCTCGCGCAAATTGAAGGAAGTATGAACTCGCGTCCACTGGTTCCTTTATCGGAAGATCCAAACGATGTAGCATGGATAACACCGGCACATTTCTTAATCGGTTCTACTCTGCATGCGGTACCGGAGCTGGATTTAGGCAAAGACATCATATTAACAAGATATCCAGCTCTCACATTTCCCGAACAAATAATTGGCAACAACATTTCTTGCGAGCATGTCGCCCTCAGGTGAGTCCGCATCGAATCTCATACATAGAAGTAGGGGAGAGAAATGTCAAATTCGTACGCGCCAAAATAGCAGGGCTGCGCACCCATACAATTGACATGACATGTTGAATGAGACGCCGTGCGATGGCGTTGCTGAACTGAAGATTGAGATCGCTCCAAGCTGACAGGGTCTGATTTAGGAAACATACCGATCAGCAGACTGGATCACATTCAAAAGTTGCAACGTATCCACCAACAATTCTGGCAGCAGTGGCAGACTGAGTACTTGCAGGAACTCCAAAGGGACAATTCTGTTTCCAATCCAAATTTCGAAATCCAGCCCGGTCGCCTTGTTGTAGTGATGGATGAGTTTTTAACTCCAACCAAATGGCCGCTAGCTCGCATAGTCTCAGTACATCCAGGTGCTCACAAACTGACCAGAGTAGTGGATCTCAAGACTGTGCGCGGTATAATCAGACGTCCAATAACAAAAATCTGTCTTCTCCCGTTCGATACAACAGAGCCACCGATCGCTAATCAAAACAACGTCATCGAAATGTCAACGGAATCGCAAACCATGAAGCAAGATTGAAAAGGTGGTCACCTGCTCACTAGAGTAAAATACACGGTGGGTTAGAACTACTCCAATAGTTGCAAAGTTTAGTAGAATTTAGTATTTTGTAATTATAATTTGTGTAAGAGAGTTAGATTTGAAATAATTATTTCAAGGTGGCGGCGATGTTTGATATGATGTAACCAACAGTAGGGAAAGAAGGTCGAACCCACATAAGAATTTTCGTGCAGTTCTGATAACTCACACATATTATTTTAAAGAATAGCGTGATAGGGGCCACTGATCATTGCTGCCTTCACTTGATATTGGGTTGCGAGAAAATACAGTTCGTTCTAAACTGCTGCAAATATATTTGGTCTTTAAAATTAACGCGAGTGTTTAAATCATTGGTCATCGTCTTCCTACAAGTTGATCCTCGATCAAGATTGATTACAACACAGGTTCATATGCACCAAAAATAAGAAAAAAATGTCGCTCACTTTTCTCAGAGATGGCTAAACCGATTTTCACAAATTCGAAATGAAAGGCCTTATGGTCCCATACAAAGTTCCGGAATTTCATTCGGATCCGACTTTCGCTTCCGGAATTACAGGGTGATATGCACCGAAAATGTGAAAGCAATGCCTTAAAAATATGAAAATAATGTCACTCACTTTTCTCGGAGATGCTCTAACAGATTTTCACAAACTAAGATTCAAATCAAAGGTCTCACGGTCCCATACAAAAATCCTGAATTTTATTTGGATCCGACTACCAGTTCCAGAATTACAGGGTGATATGCACCAAAAATGTGAAAATATTATTATTATTATATCGTTTATTTACCCCCGGTTTTAACCTAATAATGGTCGTTCACCGGGTATGTATCAGATTGGGGTAGGGGTTTGGGGGTGGCTGGGAGATATAAGGTGGGGCATTTCGGGGAAAGGGGGGGGGAGTTTTTACATAGAGTCAGTAATAATGGTTACAATTCATGGTATCGGTTCATATGTCTTAGATTGTGATAGATAGAGAAAGAGAGAAGATAGGGATAAGCTTAAGAATGTGAAAATAATGTTCCACACTTTTCTCGGAGATGACTGAACCGATTTTCACAAACTTAGATTCATATAAAAGGTCATATGGTCCCATACAAAGTTCCGGAATTTTATTTGGATCTAACTTCCGGTTCCGGAATTTTATTTGGATCTAACTTCCGGTTCCGGAATTACAGGGTGATATGCATAAAAAAATGTGAAAATAATGCACAAAACATGTGAAAATTATGTCACTCACTTTTCTCGAAGATGGGGTGCTCAGTATGAAAACTTCAATTTCAAGAATGCTTTCTTAAGCTACCTTTAGCTATTTTTCCTAGTTTGCAGACCATGGGACTCTGTAACCAAATAAACCATTGATAGTCTCATAAATGATTTGCTGAATTTTATCAAGTCCGACCACCGATACATTTTTTTTTGCAAAATTCAAATCTTCATAGAGAATCGTAAAAAAATGTGCGGGTCATATTAGTGCATGGTTGAATGAACCGACTGTCACTAAACTGATATGTTTTTTTTCGGTTCCGGAAGTACCGACAATAATAATTAAAATGGAGCTCAATTTACTTTCTCACATATAATTGCATAGATTTTCACTAACTTAAATTCAAATGTAGTGTATTAATTATTATTATATTACTCAACAGAAATCTTCAAAACTATTTTCTGAACTTTTTTAAATTGCAGCATTTTGGGATATTTCTGCTGTAATACATAAGAAAAACCCTTCTTAATCCACCTAGTGGTGTGATAATGCCTTTCTCTTCTTTCATAACAGTCTCATGAAAATGTATTTCATAATTTTATTAAATGATTTCGGATACTAATTTCGAAACTAATTGATTCAGATTGATTCGAGTAGTTCACAAAAGCATGCTTCAGTGTTTATGTCACACAGTCAGCATCATTTTCCAAATTAGTGCTTGACATTTGCGTTGCCTATTTGTAATCAGTGATGCTAATCTAAAAAACCCTTCTTTATCCACCTAGTGGTGTAATAATGCCTTTCTCTTCTTTCATAACAGTCTCATGAAAATGTATTTCATAATTTTATTGAATGATTTCGGATACTAATTTCGAAACTAATTGATTCAGATTGATTCGAGTAGTTCGCAAAAGCATGCTTCAGTGTTTATGTCACACAGTCAGCATCAATTTTTCCAAATTAGTGCTTGACATTTGCGTTGCCTATTTGTAATCAGTGATGCTAATCTAAAAAAAGCCTTCTTAGTCCACTTAGTGGAATTTTCATATATCTTGAAAAATCACCATAGGGGGAAGTACATGAATTTTTCGAAATCGAAAAAAAATTTTTGATGCCAAAAAGCTTAGAATTGCACGAAACGTCGAGATTTAGTGTCATCTCGAAAAAAAAACTTTTTGAAAAAGTCAACTTTTTGGGACTTAGAAAAAATATGAAACTTTCCCAGAAAGTTGATTTTTTCAAAAAAAAATTTTTTTGAGATGACACTAAATTTCGATGTTTTATGCAGTTTTAAGAGTTTCGGCATCAAAAAATTTTTTCGATTTTGGAAATTTCATGTACTCCCCCCTACGGTGCTTTTTCAAGATCGAAAATTGTCAAACCTTTACCACCGGGCAGCACCCCTTAAGCTTTAGGTCAAATTTTGCATGAAGGCTTTTTTCGAGGTGCTTAAACTTTTGAGCACTAGAACTTAACGAAAATAGAGGTGATCCCAAAATTTTGGCACCCTTATATATATATATATATATATATATATATATATATATATATATATATATATATATATATATATATATATATATATATATATATATATATATATATATAAGAGCGGTAAAATCATCGTGTTTTGTCGGTTACGTCACTTATGCCATCATATATCTGGAACCAAAAGTCACAACCATTTGATCTTCGAACTTGATCAATGGCCCGATAGTAGCTTTCGAACGAGCCCAAGTTTGTTAAAATCGGATCAGCCATCTCTGAGAAAATTGAGCGCGTTCAAATACAACGCTTTTTGTCGGTTACGTCACTTATACAATCATATCTCCGGAACCAAAAGTCACAGCCATTTGCTCTTCGAACTTGATCAATGGTCCGACAGTAGCTTTCAAACGAGCCCAAGTTTGTTAAAATCGGTTCAGCCATCTCTGAGAAAATTGAGCGCGTTCAAATACAACGCTTTTTGTCGGTTACGTCACTTATACAATCATATCTCCGGAACCAAAAGTCACAGCCATTTGATCTTCGAACTTGATCAATGGCCCGACAGTAGCTTTCAAACGAGCCCGAGTTTGTTCAAATCGGTTCAGCCATCTCTGAGAAAATTGAGCGCGTTCAAATATCTTCGAAAAGTGCACACACACACACAGACATTTTCCGATCTCGACGAACTGAGTCGAATGATATATTATACTATGGGTCTTCGAGGCTCCGTTCGAAAGTCGGTTTTTCCAGCAATTCTAATACCTTTCTATAGAGAAAGGCAAAAATGGAAAGCAGAAAATCAGTATTACACCACTAGGTGGATTAAAACAGTTTTTTTTAAAATATACTGAACTGAAAAGTAGTTTTGTAGCATTTATTGTTTTCAAATCAATATAAGTTCACATTAGTTACTTTAATCATTCATTTTTGATATATTTAGTGACAGTGCCGTAGTGAGGGTGAGGCGAGTGAGGCGGCCGCCTCGGGCGCCATCATCCATGGGGCGCCAAAACATGATGGATTTGGTGAAAATTAGTTGTATTGGTAGTTTATCAAGAAATTAATTCTTTACGAGTTTTTCCGGGAAACCCATTTAAATTAACGATTTATTAATTTTTAGTTTGACGTAAAGCCGCCATGACTATGTTCAGTTTTTGCAATGACTGAGCGGAAATATATATTGGAGAAGCCAAGTAAAAGAAAAACTAACAGAAAAGATGAATTTTTGGAAAAAGATACGCTCAGAGACAGGACTCGAACCTGCGTTCTTATGCATTCCGTGCATACGCGCTACCATTTCGCCACTCTGATCTTGTTTTAGCCACTGCAAAACTCGAAACAGACACAGTAGCAACGTACATCGAACATGGTCTACATCCTGGCCGTCTCACCCGACCGATATCTCACATCCAAACATCTTCTCTGTTCATCAAACACTAGTCCTCTCGCTTTATATACCTATTTCTCCGATCAAGCATTGAGTAGGAGAGTGTATTTATAATCGCTTGTCACCTTCTTAATGGTGCCAGTCGCTGGCTGGACATCGTCAGCGACAGACCCCTATGAAGGTTGTATTGATTGTCTGCCCTTTCCTACCAGAAGCAGATTGTTACGGAAAATCAAACCGCAATTGTTTTTAACGATTTATTAATTTTTAGTTTGACGTAAAGCCGCCATGACTATGTTCAGTGTTTGCAATGACTGAGCGGAAATATATATTGGAGAAGCCAAGTGAAAGAAAAACTAACAGAAAAGATGAATTTTTGGAAAAAGATACGCTCAGAGACAGGACTCGAACCTGCGTTCTTATGCATTCCGTGCATACGCGCTACCATTTCGCCACTCTGATATTGTTTTAGCCACTGCAAAACTCGAAACAGACACAGTAGCAACGTACATCGAACATGGTCTACATCCTGGCCGTCTCACCCGACCGATATCTCACATCCAAACATCTTCTCTGTTCATCAAACACTAGTCCTCTCGCTTTATATACCTATTTCTCCGATCAAGCATTGAGTAGGAGAGTGTATTTATAATCGCTTGTCAAAGTAAAGTAAAGTAAAGTAAAGTAAAGTAAAGTAAAGTAAAGTAAAGTAAAGTAAAGTAAAGTAAAGTAAAGTAAAGTAAAGTAAAGTAAAGTAAAGTAAAGTAAAGTAAAGTAAAGTAAAGTAAAGTAAAGTAAAGTAAAGTAAAGTAAAGTAAAGTAAAGTAAAGTAAAGTAAAGTAAAGTAAAGTAAAGTAAAGTAAAGTAAAGTAAAGTAAAGTAAAGTAAAGTAAAGTAAAGTAAAGTAAAGTAAAGTAAAGTAAAGTAAAGTAAAGTAAAGTAAAGTAAAGTAAAGTAAAGTAAAGTAAAGTAAAGTAAAGTAAAGTAAAGTAAAGTAAAGTAAAGTAAAGTAAAGTAAAGTAAAGTAAAGTAAAGTAAAGTAAAGTAAAGTAAAGTAAAGTAAAGTAAAGTAAAGTAAAGTAAAGTAAAGTAAAGTAAAGTAAAGTAAAGTAAAGTAAAGTAAAGTAAAGTAAAGTAAAGTAAAGTAAAGTAAAGTAAAGTAAAGTAAAGTAAAGTAAAGTAAAGTAAAGTAAAGTAAAGTAAAGTAAAGTAAAGTAAAGTAAAGTAAAGTAAAGTAAAGTAAAGTAAAGTAAAGTAAAGTAAAGTAAAGTAAAGTAAAGTAAAGTAAAGTAAAGTAAAGTAAAGTAAAGTAAAGTAAAGTAAAGTAAAGTAAAGTAAAGTAAAGTAAAGTAAAGTAAAGTAAAGTAAAGTAAAGTAAAGTAAAGTAAAGTAAAGTAAAGTAAAGTAAAGTAAAGTAAAGTAAAGTAAAGTAAAGTAAAGTAAAGTAAAGTAAAGTAAAGTAAAGTAAAGTAAAGTAAAGTAAAGTAAAGTAAAGTAAAGTAAAGTAAAGTAAAGTAAAGTAAAGTAAAGTAAAGTAAAGTAAAGTAAAGTAAAGTAAAGTAAAGTAAAGTAAAGTAAAGTAAAGTAAAGTAA